>NW_020257785.1:0-19232 GCF_003255815.1 Theropithecus gelada
AAGGCAGGGACAAAGGAACAGAAGGATGGGGGACAGAGGGACAGGGCGGGGACAGAGGGACAGGGCGGGGACAGAGGGACAAGACAGGACAGGGACAGGGTAGGGACAGGGCGGGGACAGAGGGACAGGGTGGGGACTGACTGAGGGACAAGGCAGGAGGACAGAGGGACAGAGTGGAGACAGAGGGACAGGGAAGAGAGAGAGGGACAGGGTGGCAGGACAGAGGGACAGGGCAGGGACAGGGACAGGGCAGGAGGACAGAGTAACAGGCTCTCCATGGCCACTGACAAGGGCTGCTGCAGGCGGTGCTGCCTCCACATCTGTGTGGGAGCCCAGCCCATTAGGATAAAAGTTGCATCTTCAGGACATAGCTCTAGGATTCCCTGGGGGAAGGCTCTCCCTGTTCCAGTGTGTCTCCCGACCCAGTCTCCCGACCCAGTCTCCCGACCTGGTCTCCCCACCCGGTCTCCCCGGTCTCTGCAGTGCAGTTTCCAGGGAGGTCCCTGTGGGTGGGGCCAGGGGTGGGGGTGCTGGCCTGAATAGGAATCTGGGCGGGGAGGGCAGCCTGCAGGGCAGAGATGACCACAGGGAGGGCCGGCCTCGCCCTCTGCCAAGTTCCACCTCCACATTCCTCCTTGTCTTCTACTCCCAGTCCTGAGGTCTCAGCTTTCCAGGGAGAAGTGGCAGCCAGGAGAGGCCAGGAGGTGGGCTGCAGCCAGGGCACAGCCAGATGGACTGAAGTGCCCCACAAGTAAGGGGGTGGGGGTGGAGCTGGGTGTCATTGCGGGCACCTTGATAGCTTGGAGGGCCTGGTCTTCCTCTTCCGGAACTTGTCCATGAAGGTAATGAGCTAAGGAGCGTCGTCTTGATTGCAGGCCAGTAGGCAGAAAGGTTCTCTAATAAACACCTGCGGCGTGCCCGGCCTCCACATTTGCAGGGAGTGGGGCTCCTCACCTCCCTGGGACAGCCAGGCTCATCCTAGGGACAGGTGAGGCTGAGTCAGTCCTTTATGCAGGGGACCTGGGGCCAAAAAGGGATGGCCTTCACCCAAATCTCTGTGCAACTGCTGAGGTCCAAGGTGATTACTTCCTGAGAAGTGCTCTCAACTCACCTAAAGGGTCACCAAGGCAGGAGGACTCAGGCATGGGTGAGAATCAGCCTGTGTGGATCAGCCCTGGGTTGAACCTTTGCATGTAGCTTGGCGGACTCTGCACTGACGCATGGAGAGTTGGCAGCTCCCTCTTCATCTGAAGGGCTGGGGAGGCACAGTTGCGCACCTCCCTGTGGTTACTTGCACCTCCAGGTGTCCAGGGATCTTTCCCTGGACCCCAAGCCCAAGGGGCAGAGCTTTGCCATGGAGCACACAGTGGAACCTGGGGGGATGAGACGTGACAAGCTGTCTGGTGGAGCAGCTATGGGATGTGCATCCTCCCGGGAGGACGGGCTTGAATGCCCCTGTGACGTGGAGCTCACTCCTCTGGAGGATTTCTGTTCCTTCCGTGGTGGCAGTCACTATCTGAACATTTAAAAAATTGTTTCAAAAAATATTTTTCCATTAATTCCATTCCTTGGATGACCTGCGCATTTCCCCATAGGATACACCGAACATGTTCGAATCGGGAACATGGCTCTGGCTGTGGTTCATGGGCTTCCAGGGACCATCTTAGAGGTGTCTATGCCCGTTTCTCTGAGAAAAGCTCCCGTAGACATAACTGGGCTCTGGGTGACTCCTTGATCACAGGCTCAGTCCTATGTAGAGGAAAAGCCGGAAGACAGGCACCCGCCCCCTCAGCCTGCAGATGGCCACCCACAGCCCTCGAGAGTGGCCGTCCTCTCCGGTCTGCCACTGCCTTGGGCTGATGCTCTCAGGCAGCCCCACGGTCTCTCCTCGGGGCTTGGTCGGGCTCGGCTTCCTCCTCAACTCTGGTCCAGTAGGAGATGACCATGGTCAAGGAGACACATGCTCCCCAGGGTGGAGGGCTGGAGTCCTAAGCAGGAATGCTATGTTTTGTTGTTTACTCTAAAGAGCCCCGGGGATTCATTAGGAAACAGGGCATGTGCTCCTGGGACATTTGCAAAATCAAATTTGAAAAAAAAAAATTTATATCTATATCTACACACACACACACACACACACACACACATATACACATGTTCACTGGGGTGTGAGATTAAAACTTGGCGGCAAAAATATAACCTAGGTTTAGCCTAGCAAAAAGTCAATCTGAGGCCAAAAATCACTCCTTGGGCATCCTTAGGCATTCCACACCAAAGCCTGGACCAGAGGGCGAGGAGGCCAAGAGGAGGCTATGCCCCAGCGTCTGGGG
The DNA here is from genome assembly GCF_003255815.1 of Theropithecus gelada. NCBI lineage: Eukaryota > Metazoa > Chordata > Mammalia > Primates > Cercopithecidae > Theropithecus > Theropithecus gelada. Next base: position 2,328 of record NW_020257785.1, read on the forward strand.
TGGGAAGAGGGGCCCCCAAGGCGCTGAGTCAGATGGGGTCCAAGGTGCTGCTGATTCAGAGGTGAATGAGACAGGCACGCTTGCAGCTGGCGGAGGTCAGCACCCAAGCAAGCAAATAAATAAATATAAATTATAGTAGACAGCAGCTCAGGTATTTAAAGTTGACCAGCTTTTGAAACTTTTCTGGCGCCTATGCTGAGCTCTGATGGATGGAAAAGGGGCTGGTTCTCGAGCACAGGCCCTATGAAGGCTCTATTCAGGCCAGGGAGGTGTTTACAGACCAGGCTGGTTTTAGGAAAATGCTCCCATTCCCCAGGAAAATTTGGAGCAGATGATCTCAGGGAACAGTTGCTGGGCCCGGGAACGCATTGTGTAGTGTTTTTTAACAGCCAGGACAGAAGACAGCAACAGGCAGGAAGAAGGCAGGACAGAGAGAGGGAGTGAGGGGCCTGTCTCTATTGGCACAGCCGGGCATCCTCAGAAGGCACAGCCTGGGGTGGGCAGGGCTCAGCTGGGTGGCTATGCGGCTGCTCCTCTTGGTGCTGTTGGGGGAGAGAATAATCTCTAGAGTGAGACCACCCCTCAGGCAGGGAGGTGGAAATTGTCCTGAAAGTGGGGGGAGATTTTCCACAGGAAATACTGGGGGAGGCGGCAAGGCAGTCAGGCTTGGACCCTGGGGGTCCTGGGAGACCCTTGCGTAGGGCCCAGGGTGGCCCTCACGCTTGTCCTGGGAGGACTGACCAGGCTCGGGTTCTCTGCTCTTACCCACTAATTCCAGACTTTCAGGAGGGTCTGTGACATCCATGTTTGACCTCTGCTCATGGTCCTGGGGGGTCCAACAGGCAAGTGGTGAAGGAAACCCAGCCAGTGGGTAGTGCTGGCTGAGACCTGGGGGCTGGGACTCCCATGAAATCTCAGAAGGGCAGTACCCACAGTGGGTCGGAGTGCGCTGGCGGGGACAGAAAGGGAGCAGTGCTCCCGCAGAATCCAGCCCGACTTGGAAGGAGGAAGCCTCACTCCCCAGGGGACACGGTGTCTCCCAGACCTTCTGTGCACTCAGCCCAGGGCCTGGTCAGGGCCAGGACACCAACCCAGCAGACCTGGGCGAGTTCTCAGGGAGCAACTGATATGGAGCCCACAGGGCAGGAAGGAGGGAAGCAGGGGACACCCAAGGTGGAGCCAGGGCGTGGGAGTGGGACTTGGCACGTCGTCATCCTCGAGACCCTGACTACTGTGCTGTGAATAATGGGGTCCCTCCCAGCTGCCCCAGAGAGCAACCCTGCGCAGCAGAGGGGAGCCTGTGAGCGCAGCGAGTCATGCCCCTCTAATCTGGGACCAACACACTTTCCTTTGGAGTTTTAAGTGTTTTCCGAAGTTGGCCCACACATTTTCTGCCCATCGTGGATTCTGTTTATTCATAGATTCATACAGATGGGGTACCTCCAATCTTTTTTAGAAGAAAGGTGAGATATAAATAAAAACGTATTAAGGCTGTATATCCATGATCGAAACCATACTTGAAAGTGCAACATGCTACTCAAATCCATGAGAGATTATTGTGTAACTATTGTTGAATTGAGCCTGCTCTATTTGTAATGAATTGACTGAAAGTTTCTCTGAACAAACGGTATAAGATAATAGGATCTTCAAGCTGTCAGATAAAAAAAGGCTTATTGAAATACCTCCCTTAGCCCTTGCTTGTAAGCCACATACTTTACTAGGATAAATGGCATGAATTTGGCTTATTTTTATGAAGAAGAGATTCATACCTGTTGATTCTGCATATTGTGACTGTTTTTCTTTCCTTTTCTGCCTTCTCTGCATCTCTGCGATTCTTTAGACCACTGTCTGTCATTACAACCCCAGGCTTAGCACAGGGACTGGGATGGAGGAGGGGATGGAAGATGCTTATTGAATGTTTGGTGAAAAACAAAGTAGGGAAATAAGCATATGAGGGAGTTGTGGGGTGAGGGGAGGCTGTGAGGGAGCGTGACCTCCCCTCCCGGCACCTCCAGCGTCCAGGGACAGCCACAGAAACAGAAGAGTGACTAGTGGGAGGGAGGGCACAACACAGGCCTCTGAACACGAAGACTCTGTGTACACAGGGGGAGTGGAAACGGAGCATGTCTGTGCGTAAGGATGCGGTGCGGAGCAGCGGCGTCCTGGCTGGAGGCTGAGGGGGAGTGCGAGGGTTATGAGCAGCTTGGAGATTCTCTCCCACTCCTGCTGGCACAGGATGAGGCCACATGAGGTTTGACAACAGCGGTGGCTTTCAGCTGAAGAAAACCCTGGGTGGGCACACAGGCGTGATGGCCAGCCGAGTTCTGTGTCTGTTTTCTTTCCAGCAAACACTGTTTACCCAGCTCAGCCTGCAGGGTGCCCACGGCCCACGAGGACATAGAAGGGGAACCCGTCCTGTGTGTCAGGCATTTCATACTTGTGGCGATGTGTGTGTAAGCTCTTACCTGGTTCTGTGGGTTCTGCTGAGTTCTGCTTCAGTGTGGAGCTCTGCGGATGTGCAGAAGGAATTAGCTCCGGTTTCTCATCAAGCAGGAAATCCCAAGTTCTCACATAAAGATGAAACTGGAAGATGGCACAACTTTTATAGCCATACTCCAATTGCCAGATCTGGGACCAAAAAAATATGTAACAGAAAAATATATGGTAAAATGACATTTCCTGTGTTTTTTTGGTTAAGCAGTCAGAAAAGTCCCCATGAGTGACAGAAGATTCCTAAGAAACAAGCAATTGTATTTGGTGAAAAGGCTTCACTGATCTCCAAGTTTTGCAAACGGGAAAAAAATATATATACGTAGCTGTTAAGAACAACTTAGAAATCCCAGTCTGTGAGGACAGACCCCATCGTACAGGATGACATGGCCAAGCTGACTGTGTTATTGCCTGTCTCAAAGAGTGTTAAGAGTTAGTGCCGGGAACTTTCTGGTTTCAATAAAGTGGATTCTGTGCTGAGATCTTGTGGGTTTGCAGGGTTTGGAGGAGGAGATGGCTGAGGAGCGTTGGCCTTGGACATTGTGGCAATCTCTTAATCTACCAGCTGGGAATTCCATTGTTGGGAACTGGCGGGGCAGCTTTGTTAAGAAGGAAGGCAGGTGGGAGAGAGAGAGCAGAAAACGGGGTATGAGAAAGTATAGTCTTCATGGTTTGCCAAATTCATGGAGAAGGCAGCAATGGAGTGAATGTGCAGATGTGAAATGGCTCTCAGTGAACCAGAGGCTGCTTATTTGAATTTTTGTGAGAGCTGCTGCAGGAAGCCCGCTTCTCTGTGGGAAGGACCCGTGGATTGCTGGGAGAGCCCCCTCAGGAAGCCCGTTTCACTGTGGGAAGGACCCGTGGATTGCTGTGAGGCCGCTGCAGGAAGCCCGCTTCTCTGTGGGAAGGATCCACAGCTGCTTCAGCACAGTCCCACCTCCAGGAATCTCATAGGATCCCTTGAGGAAAAGCCTAAAGCTGCCACCATTAGAAATCCCCAAAAGAGCATGGCATTGTCAGGATTCTGGGGGTGAAATTGTTGTCACGAACCACCCAAGAGAAGAACTGGCCTCTGCTTGGTTTATTCATTCTCTCCCTTCGCTTTGATTTTAAACTTCTTTTGGAGAGAGATTTCCTGGGTTTCTTTTGTGAGAAAAGTGTCTTCTCTCTAAAAGAAGAGAATATTTTCAATGCTACAAACTCCAAAGCATAAGGACTTTGGGTGAACTTTCTGTTGAAGTACAGCATTTAGACAGCAAGGCTCGCACATCTTAGCTTTTATCCCAGTGAAGTTGGACAGTTTATTAACACCTTCAATCAACCACCACTCAGTCAAGACAGAATACTGGCTGCACATTCATTACCACAGATTCATCTTGCCTCGTTTTATGAACTCCCTGCAAAAAAAATCAGACAGTACATAGTTTTCTGTCTGTGTCATTTACCACTTAATATCCTGTCTGTGATTCATTCATGTGGTTTTGGGTATCTGTGTGTGTGTGTGTGGTTTTTTTTTTTTTGTCATTGTTGTGTCGTATTTCATGTTAAATATACCACAATTTATTTAATCATTCAAGTGCTGTTGGATAGTTTTTGGTTTTAGGCTATTACAAATAATATGGATACGAACAAGTCTTTTGGGGCACATGTGAATGCATTGCAGGTGGGTACCTGCCTAAAAGTGGAGTTGCTCCTGCATGCTTAGCTGTATAAGACACTGTCAAAATGTTTCTCTAATGGCTTTGCTGATTTACATTCTCACCAGCGAAGGATCAGAGTTCCAGCTGCTCCAAGTCTTTTCCGGCATGTGATGCTGGCAGCGTTAAAATGCAGGCACTCTGGCAGCGAGGACTGTGGTGTTTCACGGTGGTTTTAATTTGCATTTTCTTGATGATTAATGAGGTCGAGCCTATTCAGATGTGTGTATTGGTCATTTGACCATCTTTTGTGACGTGCTTAAGTCTTTTTCTCACTTAAATTATCTTCAATTTGTTATTGATTTGTAATGTTTGATATTACCTATATATATATCCTTATATATACCCTTATATTTTAGATGAGTTTTTTTATATATAGATATATTACATTTCTCCTCTCAATTTGTGCCTTTTGTTCTCTTAATTGAACAGAAGTTCTTAATTTTCATGAAGTCCTACTTGTCAATCTTTTATGGGTTTTTGTGTCCTGTTTAGGAAAGCTTAATGAACATTAAGTTGTTTTCCTATGTAATCTTCTAGAAATTTAATAATTTCACCTCTCATTTCCAGGTTTGATGGTCACTTGGAAATGATTTTTAAATATATCATATTGCAGGGATTCAGGTTCATGTTATGGCTCATGCATAGCTGACCTGGTGATTGTCAGCTGAAGAATGAGGAGGTTCATACATTTGGAAAGGAGGGCTTTGTTTCCTGTGAACAGTGCAAAAGTGGCCATTTTGACAGGCTGGGAAGTGTAGCCTCCACTCAGAAGCTGGAAACAGGTACTACATGGGTGGAAAGAACAAGACAGAAATTTATTCAGAACGGGACAGCCAATATACATACTTAATAAGCTATAGGAGTCATTAATATCTATGAAAAGAAAACATGCACACGTGCACCTGGGCTTCATGCTTCTCCATGGGTCAAAACCTAGTGGTGTTAATGTGATCTGAGGATGCAGATTTTGGCCCTCTGGCTTCAAAAGGTGAAGCAGAGGATAGGAAACCCTCCCTGCACATTCCCCACAGAGTGGCCGGAGCCATTCCATGGCCAGTGGTTTCCTGTCAGGAAGGAATGCTGTTGGATGTTGAGTCCAGATCATAAAAAGGAGGGTCATGATGAGGTTGGTTGATTCAGCAGTGGCACAAGTCTTCCAAAAGGGCTGGTTTCTCTTTAACCTTTAGGGAAGGAAGCCTAATCATGGTGGCAAGGGAGGGGTGTCATGAGGAGCGTCCCACCTCCTATCCTGTCATGGTGAGGAACTCAGTTCAGGTTTTTCTGGGGTCCCCGTGGCCAAGAGGAGGGCTGTTCAGTCAGTTGGAGGGCTGAGGATTTTGTGTTTTACTTTTCATGACATGTATTTGCAAGAGCGTCTTCTCGCCATGGCCCTGCACTCTCACCTTGGTCGTCATTGAGTGACCATCTACGTGAGTGTGTCTCTTCCTGGAATTTCTCCTGTGATTTGCTGGCCTTGCGTAAACACTGTTTTAAATGCTATAGGCTGATAAAAGCAGTCTCAATGTCTGGTAATACGAATGCCTCAGCTTAGTTGCTGTCTGTCAAGACGGTCTTTGCTGGTCTGGCCCCTGTGCCTTTCCATATGTATCTTAGTATCCACTTGTCAATTTCCACCAAAAACAAAACTAATGCCTGCCGGAGTTTTGATTGGTATTGTATTGAATCTATAAATCCACTGGGCTCACTTGACAATTTTAACATTTAATCCTCCAGTTTGTGAATGTGGTATATTCCTATCTTTATGTACAACTTCTTTAATAGGCTTCAAGAACATTTTTTTTCAGTCTTTTATAAAAAAGTTTTGCACATTTTTGTTAGATTTATTTCTTGGTATTGGTGTTCTTATGGTATTGTATTTTTTAAAAAAATTTCCCTTTCTGGATATGTAACCATATGGAAATGCAATTGAATTTTGGATGTTGACCTCATATTCAGCAATCTTAATAAATTAACTTATTATTTTAAATAGTTATAGTTTTTTTTGAAGTTCTACATTCAAAATATTTTTGTTTGGATAAATAATGAAGGTTTTATTTGTTTACTTCTAACTCTAATTTTTAAATTTCCTTTTCTTACCTCATTGTCTCAGTACTTCTAGTACGGTATTGAAGGAAATGGAGTTCGTGGAAATTCTTGTCTCATTTCCAATTTCCTTAGTTGTGTCTTCAGTATTCCACTACTGCATACGTAGAGGCATTTTTGTAAATACTCTGTCATATTTGAGAAATATCCTTGTGCTTATGGTTAACTGAGATTTCTTTTGAATTGCTTTTTGCCTGAATCATGAATAGATGTTGAGTTTTATAATATTTCTGCAGTTGTTGATATTCTTACATAGTTTTATCTTTTACTCTGTTTTTGTGTTGCTTTACTATGACTAATTTTAAATATAAAGCTCATTTCAATTAGTAAAATAAATCCTACTAGGCTTAACATATTATTCCTTTTACATAGTGTTATAAATAATAATGATAGCCTTTTATCTTTATGAAATATCCTTTTTTATCTTCAGTAATACTTCTTGCTTTAAAGCAGGGGTGTCCAATCTTTTGGCTTCCCTGAATGACATTGGAAGAAGAATTGTCTTGGGACACATAAAATGCACTAACACTAGTGATAGCTGATAAGCTAAAGAAACCAAAATCACAAAAAAAATCTCATAATGTTTTAAGAAAGTTTATGAATTTATTTCGAGCCGCTTTCAAAGCCATCCTGCGCCGCATGCAGCCCTTGGGCAGTGGGTTGGACAAACTTGCAAAGTCTGTCTTTTCTCTTCATTAGTTATATCAGTTTTTAAAATTGGGTATGTTTGGTTTTGAACTTTGTGGTGTATCTTGTGCAATCCTTTTACTCTATTACTTCTTTGTGCTGAGGTTTAAAGTAGCTCTTCGCTGGGCTGGCCCCTTTGTTGTTATAAGCAGCGTACCATGGGATCTTTTATTTTATCCAGAGAGATAATCTTTGTTTTTCAGTTAGTATGTTTAGTCCATTTACAGTTAATACTATTACTGTTGTATTTTATTTTAAATCCACCATCTATTATTTTCTATTTGCCTCGTGTTCATTTTTCTCCTTCCTTGTGTTTTTTTATGAATGAATCAAGATTTTTATTTCTCTATTTCTGACTTTTAGCTTATTGTTAACATTTTTACTATTATTTCAATGGTTACTTTTTACCAAAAATTCACCATCGACGTCGTGTATCCTGAATTATTACTTTTACATTTTATGCATTTAAATTATTTCACTTTTTGGGCTTTGTCTTGCATTTTGTCCCATGTTTCAAATGCATGAAACATTTTTATTATTATCTTAAATATTAGATCTTTATGTAGGTTTACTTGAAATATTTACCCTTTTGTTATTCTTTATTACTTTTAGCATTTCCAGTCTTCAAAAAAAAAATTGTCCTGCCTCATGTTCATGAGTTTTGGTTGTCTGGAAACATCTTGATTTCCACCTTCATTTGGAAAAGCATCTTTATTGGGCATGAGTTGTTATATACGATCTGTAAACACTCCAAGGCCATCACTACATGCCTTTTGTTTACTATCTGTTGAGAAGTCAATTGACACTCTAAATGTGGCTCTTTGAAAGTGTCATGTTATTTTTCTCTTGGTATTTTTAAGATTTATCTCTTTGTCTTTTGTTTTCAGACTTATTCTGATGTGTCTAGTGTCAAAAGCTAAAACTATAAAAAGTCTGAGGTTTTGCTCTCCCTGTTCCCTAAGTCCTAGGTGAGTGTGACTATGGGTTTGCACCACTGATAAGGAGCTTGAGCACAGGGGATCTGGGTCCTACTATGGACTGTGAGACTGACTGGCCTTTGGCCTGGAGGGACACATCATGACAGTGGATGCTGAGCAGACCTGCCTTTTCGTCTCTGGACGGAAGCACTGTCGGTGTCTCCCAAGGCTGCACACTAAGCAAACATACTTGAAAAGACAGTGGGGGGTCAGTGGGTCTCAGTGCCTCTGCCCACAGCCTGCACAGGGACCCCAGGGGCCCCATGGGGAGCTGTCTCCACAACAGCCACCGTGGTTTCCACACTGTGTTCACTTCTGGTGAATTTTCCCATGAGGACGTCCACGACTACGATTGATCTGACAGATAGGAACCATGTGCGCAACTTTGACTGATCTGGACAGATAGGAACCACACCCACTCCATCTGTCTCACAGCCTTGAATTCAGGCCACTAACCACAGGCCGCTCATCCAAGGCAGCTGTGCTGATGGTCGAGGGAACCCACATGCACTCGGTCCCTTCCCATCATCGAGTGTCAGAGGTTCCCTTTATCTGAGCCGACTTTCCTAAACTTTGTGACTTTAAGCATTGAACTCCCTTCATTTTTATTTAAAATTTTCCCTTCTAATTCCTTCACGAACTTTATTGACACATGAGACCAAAGCCCCAGATAAACTGAAAAACTATGTCCTGGAATGATGAGTCTTCAAGCCTTCTAGGGAAATATGTGTATGAAACATTCAGACATCCTTTTATTCCAGAATCTCAGCTTCTTTGCCTGATTCTTGTAACATTATTCCCTCCCAATTGTATTGTATCTAACTTAGAAAAGGCTCTCACATTGCCATGGTCTGAATGTTGGTGTCTCCCTCAAATATTCATGTTGAAACGTAACCCTCAAGGTAGCAGTCTGAAAAGTTGGGACCTCTGGGAGGTGATGGGGTCATGAGGGTGAAGCCCTCATAAATGGGGTTAGTGCCCTTGTAGAAGGGACCCCGAGAGCTCTCTTGCCCACCCCATTGTGTGAGGACACAGTGAGAAGGCACCATCTGTGAGCCAGAAATGTAGCCCTCACCAGACAGCAACCCTGGCAGCCCCTTGATCTTGGACTTCCAGTCTCCAGAACTGTGAGCAATAAATGTCTGTTGTTTCTAAACCCCCTCATCCAGGGCACTTTGTTACCACTGCCCAAACAGACTAAGACCCATGTTTATCCAATATCCACTCAACGGTTTTCCTCCTTCCATCCATGAGACCTGCTCTAACATACCCCAGTGGATCGTGAATGCTTGGCATTTCTGATGCTTTTTGACGCTCATCTTACTCAGCCTCTCGCTGCAGTGTCTCAGGTATTCCTGATTCCGCTCCACAGAGGGTCCCCTGTCTCGTCCTCCTCCACTGCCTCTCACTGCCTGTCTGCCCTGCCATCATCTCCCATCCTGTCTGGCCACCCCCAACCATGCTCTCCCTCCACCGAGCAGAAGGGAGGCATCCACCTGCCTGGAGAATGCTCTGGGTCTGACCCCCACCTGCTTTTTCATCTATTTGTTTTGTTGCTTTTTCCTACCACCTTTCATTGGAGCTATAGTACCTTGCCCTCTGTCTCTGCTAATCTGGGTGGCCGCATCTGTGGTTCCCTTGGCTGGCTGCTTGGTAGTTTGAATTTATTTTCTGTCTCCCATAAGCCTGACTCCTCTTTACTTCTAGGTATTTGAATCCCCCTTTCCGCTCCCAGAAATCCTTTCCTGGTGTTTGTACCTTTTCACACTCTGTCCATTCTATCCACCTTTTCAGAGTCAGTTCAGATGTCGCATTTTTCTATCAGAACTTCTTCATTCCAACTGAAAATGATTGCCCCATTCTCTATGATCCTTTTCCAAGTTACGCCACCTTTTTTTTGTATCGGAAACATTCTGGTTTTGATAATTTGAAAAATGTTTTGTATGCTGGCATCTTCCCAATTGTCTTGAGGAGGGGGAGCTTCCAACGTGTTTCTCGCTGAGCTGGGCTCACAGCTTGCCTTCTGCTTGGATAGAGTTGTTGTCCAAGGATATTTGTTGTTTCACTGAATATTTTTGAATCTAAATACAAAAACAAATGTGGGTTTTTTTCTGCCTCCCTATTATGACCCCTTTAAACATATTTTTGCAATGTGTAATTGCACCAACTTATTCGGCAAATATCATGCTTTTGTGTATTTTAAGTTCACAAATAACCACTCGTCATTTCTAGCTCTGTATGTGTAAGTCTGGACCCTACGTGCAATTTCCATTGCGTTAATATTGACTATCTTTGTAATGCCCGTGTTTAGTTTGAGCACATTGGTTAATTTCACTTATATGATAAGGCATCCTACACTTCTTAACCACACTTTCTTGCAAGACTGCTGGAGCTATTTTAAACAATGCCTTTCAAGGTACCCAGGCTCCAGAGAGAAGAGTGGAAGTTGAGAGAATGAGGGGAAGCAGCTTCCTGAGCAAGTGCCCTGTCCTTGGCACGGGGCTGGGAGTCTCCTTTAACCTTATTTGGCGGTCCACACCATTAACTTTGGCAGTTGAATCTGTCTTGGGATCGTCAGTATTTCTCTTGGTGATCTCAAAGTGCAGATTGGGATGGAGAAGGGCAGCAAGTCATGGGCTTTTCCTGGGCAGAGAGGCTACCTCGTAGTGTAGGCACTCATGGGGGATTCTGGACAGGGCATTCCCCGCATGCTTTTTACTTTGTTTTGTTTTACTTCTTAGCCTTGCCCTTCAGGAGGCAGAGGGCGGTTGAGTCACTGTGGTCGTCTAAGAACTAAGGACATCTAATTACGTACAGAGTCTTCGCCGTCCTCCTCCGACCTTGAGTATCCAAGGAACAACTTGCAAAGTGGTCTGTTTTCCCAGCAGGAAAATCCACTGGGGCGGGGCGTGGGCCAGTGTGGGTGGAGGAATGACTCCTCTCCCAGGGGTGAGATTCTTGAAGCTTGAATTGTCCGAGCTGTTGTTTCCTCCCCTTCTTGGTCACTGCAAATGCAATTATGAAATAATTCTCAGGGAAGCATGAGAAACATTCTCTGCAGTGACTCCAGACTGGACCTTCCAGTTTTGATCATTTGCAGGACTCAAGTCCACACAGGAGATTGAGAGAAGAAAAAAGGACTCAGAGGCAAAGACAGCTCTGAGCCCCTAAGGGAAAGCTCAACGTCAGAGTGCTAGGAGGACTTGCCCAGCTCTGTCAGGGCAGCAGCTGAGCTATGTCTATATTGAGGCCGAAAATTAGAAAGACATTGACACTAACCCCTGAAAATAATTCACATAACGATCATGCATTATCTATTACAGGTTAGCATGATGACTGGCTGCAGGACAGTTTTGGTTTTCTAATTGTTCTCTGACATCCCCATTGAAGTGGGTTTTATCATCTGTGACCTTGTGTCCATCCCTGTGATGTTGTGTGCATGTGGGTGTATATGGACACATACAACACAGATGTCTTCGGTTGTAAAGCACACTTGGGGGAAGGTCAGCTCACACACAGTGTACTGCCAGGGAGCTCTTCCCCAGGCCTGGCAGCCTCACCACGCAGTGGCCACCACAGACCCATCAGCCTCTGCCATCGTGGTCTGCCTGCAATTGAGTTTGTTAATTGACATAATGTATGTTGAAAATAATTTTCATTGGCAATTCAGAAGTGTGGATTGCTGTAGAAATACTGTGCACGTCCCCCGTGTATGAATAAGGGTCTAAGAACCTTGTAGGTGGAATGCCCTAAGCCCCTGGTGGTGCGTCCCACACCTCCCAGAAGGACCTGCCACCTGGTCTCTGCAGGTGGTGGTCTGCTGCCGCCCAAATGTGACCCTGCCTGTCTCTCTTCTGAGATTGGTTCATAACTTGTCACCCCTACGAGCTGCAGATTGCAAGTTTAAGAGAGGACGCTGGGAGGACAGCCAGAAAGGGGAGGTTGGGACATGTGAAACCCTGCATGGTGGGTGGGGGCAGGACAGTGGGCGGCTCAGGTGTGGAGACAGCACCCTTAGGGTGTGGACTGGGGCTGCCACGTGTGGACAGCTCTCTGTCTCTCCAGGGAGAGCCCACGGGACCCCAGGTTCTGCAGGACATGTCCTGGGGCTGGGTGGCCTCACCCCTGCTGGCTCCTCTCCTGGGAGTGGGAAGGCAGGGGAGGGTTTTCTTTTCTTAGATGTCTAAGAAAAAATGCCTGTCCATTATAAACCGAGCTTCCTCCCCAGAATCCACACACTGACATCCCAAACCCCAGGATGACTGCGTTTGGGGAAAGCGTTCTAAGGAAGTAAATCAGGTCCAAGGGGGCCATGAGGGTGGGGCTCTGATCCGACAGGACTGGTGTCTGTAGAAGAGGAGGAGGAGATGGCAGGGCTGTGCTGTCTCTACCATGTGAGGACCCAGTGAGAAGGCACAGCTGTCTTCAAGCCAGGAACGGAGCCCTCACCAGATGCAGAACCGCCTCACACCTGGATCTTGGACCCCCAACCTCCAGACTCAGAGAAATGCATGTCTGCTGTTTAAGCCGCCCATCTGTGGGGTTTTGTGATTGCAGTTTGAGCTGGCTGAGATAACATAGAAGAAAACGCAGAGAGAACGCGGGGAGACACCACTGTAAATGCATGGAACTCTTGAGACTTCAGGCTGCAGCTTAAAAAAATCCTTCTAACAGTTGCAAAGATATGGCATCTACCTAAGTGCCCATCAACTGATGAGGGGATAAAGAAAATGTGCTGCATGTACACCATGGAATACTACTCAGCCATGAAAAAGAATGAAATGATGTCTTTTCAGCAACTTGGATGGAGCTGGAGGCCATTATTCTAAGTGAAATAACTCAGGAATAAAAAACCAGATGACTTATGTTCTCACTTATAAGTGGGAACAAGGCTATGGGCATGCAAAGGCAGACAGGGTGGTATAATGGGCACTGGAGACTCAGAAGTGGGGAGGGAGATGGGGGTGAGGGATGGAAAGTTATGCCTTGGGTATGATGTGCACTACTTGGGTGACAGGTGCACTAAGATCCTAGACTTCACCACTGTACCTTCATCTGTGTAACCAAAAACCACTTGTACCCCTAAAGCTATTGACATTATAAAATTAAAAAAAAATCCCTCTGGCCATCACAGCCCCTGAGACAGGTCCCTCTGCTTGGTCAAGCATCCTGGGTGTGGTTGAGGCAACACCCCCAGGGCCAGCTGCTTAGCGACCCCTCACCTTGCCTCAGGCCTCAGGCAGAGCTGAGCTGTAGACCCCTGGGGAAGAGGCTCTAGGTCTGTACAGGGAGCATGCAGCCCCTCAGGGTTGGGGTTCCGGCAGATCCTCAGCCCCCACCGTATGTACTGGAGTTTTCATTTAGAGTTTTCCTTCACAGCCCTCAGGGCAGGAAGAGCCTGTCCTGTGCCTTCCCGTGTCCTCAGCTTCTGCCTGGGACCTGTTCCCAGCAGCCGCCCCTCACCTGTGCTCTCCCCGTCTCACACCAGAGCCCTCCCCGTCTCACACCAGAGCCAAGCCTTTCCTTTTTGACCCACCCTCCCTTTGGGACCTCATTTCCCTGCTTGCTCTCTCATAGGCATCTGCCTTGCCCCTTCCACGAGGCCACCAAGCAGACCCCATCTCTCCCTGAGGCAGAACGTGGGTTCTGTGGGTGTCACAGTGCCGGGCACCCTGCCCTGCATTGACTGCTTGGATGGACCTGCAGGAGAGGGAAGCCGCTGTCTTTGGGTGCCAGCTCTGGTTTGGGTCTTCTCACCACTTGCCTTTCATGTCCTGTGGGTTTGTGGCCTCGGCTCCTTTATTAGAGTTTTATTAGGGATTTCCAGATACATCTTTTTCCTCCATATTGGGATTCCTCCAACTCTTCTTTCTTTTTTTCTTTCTTTCTTTTTTTTTTTTGAGACGGAGTCTCACTCTGTCGCCCAGGCTGGAGTGCAGTGGTGCGATCTCAGCTCACTGCAACCACCGCCTCCTGGGTTCAAGCAATTCTCCTGCCTCAGTCTCCTGAGTAGCTGGAATTACAGGCATGAGCGCCACACCCAGTTGATGTTTGTATTTTTAGTAGAGACGAGGTTTCGTCATGTTGGCCAGGCTGGTCTCGAACTCCTGAGCTCAAGTGATCTGCCCATCTTGGCCTCCCAATGTGTTAGGATTATAGATGTGAGCCCCTGTGCCCGGCTGCCTCCAACTCTTTACTCCTTGTGAAAAATGTCACATTTAAAAGTCACAATTTTATTTCTATCGATTTCCTTTTATGTTGAGTCCATACTTGTATTCCAGTTTATAGTTCAGTGAGTAAGAAACTGACAAGGAAATCACTTTTCAAAGTCATAGGAGGAAAGCGGCTGCTTGGAACCTGCTGCCTAGACAGCACACACTGATTATTCACTCCCCTGCGTGGTGGCTGTCACAGCTGCCTCCAACACTGGAACCCACGTCCCCTGTGTCGTGGCCATCACTTCAACCCATGTCCTTTGTGTCGCGGCAGTCATGGCTGCCTCTGCTACTGGAACCCACGTCTCCTGCGTCACGGTGGTCACAGCTGCCTCCAGCACTGGAACCCACATCCCCTGTGTCACGGCTTCCTGCAATAGTGGAACCCATGTCCCCTGCATCATGGCCATCACTGCAACCGATGTCCCCTGTGTCACAGCAGTCACAGCTACCTCCAACACTGGAACCCATGTCCCCTGTGTTGTGGCTGTCACTGGAACCTATGTCCCCTGTGTTGTGGTTGTCACTGGTACCTTTGTCCCCTGCATCGTGGCCATGATGGCTGCCTCCAACACTGGAACCCACATCCCCTGCTTCACGGCAGTCACGGCTGCCTCCAGCACTGGAACTCATGTCCCTTGCGTCGCAAACATTTATTCCAGACCCACTGCACTGTCTTCAGTCTGAAATCTAATGATGTAAAAGAAGAGAGATCATTAGGTCACTAATCAATACAACGTAGTCAGGGCATTCAAAACTGTAGCTGCAATTTTTTTTTTGTTTTTTGAGACAGAGTCTGGAGTGCCGTGGTGCGATCTTGGCTCACTGCAAGCTCCGCCTCCAGGTTCACGCTATTCTCCTGCCTCAACCTCCGGAGTAGCTGGGACTACAGGCGCCCATCACCACTCCTGGTTAAGTTTTTCTTTTTTTTTTGTATTTTTAGTACAGATGGCATTTCACCATGTTAGCCAGGATGGTCTCGATCCCCTGACATCGTGATCTGCCCACCTCGGCCTCCCAAAGTGCTGGGATTACAGGCGTGAACCACCACGCCCAGCCTGTAGCTGCAATTTGAGAAATAAAATATGTCAGATACCCCTTTTCATTCTGTTGTAACGATGAGACTTGCAGGGTTAGCACATCCCTGATCATATATTTTTCTTCAGTCCCCTCCCTCCTGAAGAACCCTCAATGGCTGTCCGTTACTAATGCACGGGGGAAAACTGGCGTCCTCTCCTCGGCCCAGCTGGGGACTGGAAGTGACCCAGGACCATGCCGGGAAGAGTTCCGGAAAGGCTCCTGGGACAAATGCAGGATGACCCGACCTCTGCTGCCAGGGGCTGACTCTCTGACTGCAGGGACCGCGTTGCTGCTTTGGAAGAGCCGGGCGCCAGTGTCCTGGCTGGTGGGCAGTCCCTGTGGTGGTCACAGGCATCGTTGCCAGGTTACTAGTGTAGTTGTTGGTTTACTGGTGAAACAGCTGGTTTATTCATAAAGCAATTGGTTTACTGGTGTAGTGGTTGGTTTACTGATATAGTGACAGGTTTACTGGTGTGTTGGTTGGTTTACTGGGATAGTGGTTGGCTTACTCATATAGTGGTTGGTTTACCAGTGTAGTGGTTCATTTACTTGTATCGTAGTTGGTTTTCTCTTTGTTCCTTCTCACAACTTTCCAGAGGTTTCTGAATCATTTGGGAGGAAACGCTGAATCCTGCCCAAACTTCGCAAGCTGCAGCCCCAGCTCTCAGGTCCCCGGGCCCTGGCCCAGCACATGAGGCCTTGGTGTCTCCAGAGGCTGCCGCCAGGTACACGTGTCCTCTGTTGCTGGCGATTCGGGTCCACCACACTATACAGAGTTGCTCCCAGCCCCTCTGACTGATTAGTGGTTGATTTACTCTTGTGGTGTCTGGTTTACTGGTATAGTGGTGGTTTATTGCTGTAATGAGTGGTTTACCAGTGTAGTGGTTAGCATGGTGATTGCTTTACCAACGTAAGTGGGTGGTTTACTGGTGTAATGGATGGTTTACCAGTATAGTGGCTGATTTACTGGTGTAGTGGCTGGTTTACTGATGTAGTGGTTGGATTACGAGTTTAGTGGGTGGTTTACCAGCATAGTGGCTGGTTTACCGATGTAGTGGTTGGATTACCAGTTTAGTGGGTGGTTTACCAGCATAGTGACTGGTTTACTTGTGTAGTGGCTTTGTTTACTGGTTTGGTGGCTGGTTTACCAATGTAGTGGTTGATTTACTGATATGGTTGTTGGTTTAGAGTATAGTGGTTGATTTACTGGTGTAGTAGTTGGTTTACTGGTGTAGTGGTTGATTTATCAGTGTAGTAGCTGGTTTACTGGTGTGGTGGTTGGTTTACCAGTGTTGTGGTTGGTTTACTGATGTAGTAGTTGGTTTAGCAGTATAGTGGCTGGTTTACTGGTATAGTGTTTGGTTTACTGGTGTAGTGGTTGATTTACCAGTGTAGTAGCTGGTTTACTGGCGTGATGCTTGGTTTACTGGTGTAATGGGTGATTTACCAGTGTAGTGGTTGGTTTACCAGTATAGTGGCTCGTTTACCGGTGTAGTGGCTGGTATACTGGTGTAGTGGCTGGCTTACTAGTGTAGTGCTTGGTTTACTGGTGTAGTGGCTGGTTTACTGGTGTAGTGACTGGTTTCCTGGTGTAGTGGCTGGTTTGCTGGTGTAATAAGTGGTTTACCAGTATAGTGGTTGGTTTAGAAGTAT
>NW_020257786.1:0-10766 GCF_003255815.1 Theropithecus gelada
TCTCGCCCTCTTTCCTCCCACTAAGGGCTCTAAGCTCTGCAGTGGGCGCCTAGATACTAGGGACACAAAGATGCACAGTTACCTGCCCTGTCGGATACTTACAGCCTAGAGGGAGCTGTATATGTTGATAGACAAGGGTGTGATACACACCAAGGTAGCGGTATAGGTGGAGGTTTGCAGGAACACATAAGGGGTGCATATGGCAGACTGGGAGGTCTTGGGGAGTGGAGAGGAGGAATAGGGGTAATTTCCTGGAATGGATGTACCTGAGTTAAACTTTGAAGCAGAGTAGGAGTTAAGCAAAGCTGAAGGGAAGCAGAGGGAAGAGAAGACAGTAAGTAATGGAAGGGAGGAAGAGCAGAGCACGTCAGGGCAAACGCAGGTTACACTGAAGGGCTTCCTCGAGCCCTTAGTGGGAGGGAACTTAGTGCAAGATGGCACTGAAGAAATGGCCCATGATCAGGTAATGGAGAGGCTCCTGGGATATGGTGCAGAGTCTGGAATGTATCCTGTAACCATGGGAGAGCCGCTGCCCAGAGCCTTGTGTGACCATGAGGAGAGACATGATGAAACACATCTTTTAGAATGATTAGATGATTACTCAGTGTAATAAATGGATGGCGGAGGAGGGGACAGGACTCACAGCACAGGGACCAATCAGGAGCCTATTGAAATAGTATAAGCAAAAGATAATGGTGTCCTGAACTGAAAAGAACATTGCTTTGCAAAAAAATAAAAAAAATTTTAAAAAAGCAGTAATGTTCTCCTTCTGGCCAGTTCTTATTTCATGCCTCCAATAAAAGCCAAAAACATAATGTTAAATTGCTGGCATCTCTGCATGAATCCAGACGAAGACAGGCCAAGTGTACAGATTGCTGGGGACCTCACTTGATACTGGAATGGAGCATCAAAAAATGTGCAGTTAGTACAGTGTTTCTCAGACCATCTCCTCAGGATCTCAGTGGTTTCCAACAAGCCTACCTTTTGTCAGGAAGTGGGAAATTGACAAATCAGAATGGCATTGCTGGCGATCCTTGCATTCTAAATGTGGGAACACATGAATGCATGAACTTTTCAATTAATTGCATTTGAGCCCTCCCACCCCACATTTCGATGGTTAAACGTCAGGATGGGGAAATTTTTGCCCATTTCCCATCTCTGCCTTTCTTTTTTAAGTTCTTCTGAAAAGAACTAGAAAGTGTTATTGAACCATCCCTACCTCCCCACTCTGCTCAAAGATGTGAGCAATTATTCTCCATCAGAAATGGTATCTGGGACAGATGTGAGACAACCTGCATCCTGGAATTTTAAATGATCTTGTAGTCTTTTACTGAAAGTACGCGTGGATAATTTAGGAAATGTATTTTTGGAAATGCTGTAAATGCAGGAAAAAAGTTAAGCAGATAGATAACACATCAAACTTGAATCATCAACACCTTGTTAGTCTATAAAAACCCTCACTAAGCTGTCAGAGCCCCATGAGAAGTAGATTTTTTTTTTCCAGGTATTGCAGTTGTCCTGGTGGGAATGAATTCAGCAAAGGAAATAATGTACCATATGTCTAGCATAGTCAGTGTTTATATTTACACTGAATCGTCAATTACAGGTTTATTCCCTTTTCATCTTCCCTCTTAACCTTCTGAAAGAAGAAAAGATAAGTTCCAGGGAAAATTTGTGAACAGGATTATCAAGCAGATGTTGTCCTAAGTCTCATATTTGAAGATAGATCTAAGAACATTCACCAAAGCCTCACCTTCCTTCTCACTGTGATCAAATATGTTCATTACCACCCTTGGGACTTGGGTCTCTGAGATGCCCCCACAGAATTTCTAGTGGCTTCTTGTTACCCAGGGCCAGGACACACAATGCATGATCACGCAAAACAGTAGCACAAACTAACGCTCACTCACAAAGCATCTCTGAACCACCTCACACCCAGTAGGATGGCTTCTAACAAAACAATAAGTAAAATAACAAGGATTTGGGGAAATTGCAACACTTGTGCACTGTTGATGGGAATGTAAAACAGTGCAGCTGCTATGGAAAACAATATGGTGGATCCTCCAAAACTTAAAAATAGAATTATCATGTGATCCAGCAATTATTCCGCTTCTGGGTATTTAGCCAAAAGAACTGAGAGCAGGGGGTCAAAGAGACTTTTTTTTTTTTTTTTTTTTTGAGACGGAGTCTCGCTCTGTCGCCCAGGCTGGAGTGCAGTGGCACGATCTCAGCTCACTGCAAGTTCCGCCTCCTGGGTTCACACCTCAGCGTGAACCTTCTCCTGCCTCAGCCTCCCGAGTAGCTGGGACTACAGGCGCCCGCCACCACGCCCAGCTAATTTTTTGTATTTTTAATAGAGACGGGGTTTCACCGGGTTAGCCAGGATGGTCTCGATCTCCTGACCTCGTGATCCGCCCACCTCAGCCTCCCATAGTGCTGGGATTAGAGGCATGACCCACCGCGCCTGGGTTTTTTGTTTGTTTGTTTTTTGTTTTTTGAGACTAAGTCTCACTCTATCACTCAGGCTGGAGCAGTGGCCTATCTCAGTTCACTGCAACCGCTGCCTCCTGGGTTCAAGTGATTCTCCTGCCTCAGTCTCCCGAGTAGCTGGGATTACAGTCACCCACGACTGCACCTGGCTAATCTTTGTATTTTTAGTAGAGGCAGAGTTTCACCATGTTGGCCAGGCTGGTCTCGAACTCCTGACCTCAAGTGATCTGCCCACCTCAGCCTCCCACAGTGCTGGGATTACAAGCGTGAGCCACGGCGCCGGGCCAAAGAGACCTTTATATACCCATTTACATGACCACATTTGTAGCAGCATGATTCACGAGAGCCAAGGTGGAAAAGGTGGAAGCACCCAAGGGTCCATCAATGGATGAATGGATTAAACAAAATGTAACAGACAATGGAATATTGTTTAGTCTTAACAATGAGGGGAATTCTGACACATGCGTGAACCTCGAAGATATTATACTAACTGGAATAAGCCAGTTATGAGAAAAATGTAAATCTTAACTATATGATTCCACTAATATGGGGTTCTTAGAGTAGTACATAGAGTACACAGAGTACACAGAGTTCATAGGGTACACAGAAACAGAAAATGGAATGGTGATTGCCAGGGGCTGGGGAGAAAATGGAATGGGGAGTTATTGTTTGATGAGTAGTTTAGCTTTGCATGATACAAGCACTTCTGGAGATGGATGGTGGGGATGGATGCACAACAACGTACATGTACTTAACATCTCTGCACTGCATGCTTAAAAATTAAGATGGTGGGGGAGCACAGTGGCTCATGTCTGCAATCCCAGCACTTTGGGAGGCCGAAGCCGGCAGATCACCTGAGGTCAGGAGTTCAAAACCAACCTGGCCAACATGGTGAAATCTCAACTCTACTAAAAATACAAAAATTAGCCAGGCGCACTGGTGGGTGCCTGTAATCCCAGCTACTCAAGAGGCTGAAGCAGGAGGATAGCTTGCACCGGGAGGCAGAGGTTTCAGTGAGCCGAGATCATGCCATTGCACTCCAGCCTGGGTGACAGAGCGAGACTCCATCTCAAAAAAAAAAAAAAAAATTAAGATGGCATATTTTGGCCAGTTAGTGGTGGCTCATGTCTGTAATCCCAGTGCTTTGGGATCCTCCTGAGGCCAGGAGTTCAAGACTAGTCTGGGCAACATAGCAAGACTCCATCCCTACAACAAAAACTTAAATTAGCCAGGTGTAGTGGCCTTTGCCTATAGTCCCAGTGCTTCAGGAGGCTGAAGTGGAAGGATCACTTGAGCCGCAGAGTTTGAGGATGCAGCGAGCCATGATCATGCCACTGCACTGCAGTCTGGGCAACAGCACCAGACCCTGTCTCTAAAAAAATAAAAATAAAAGATGGTAAGTTTTATGTGTATTTTACCAAATTTAAAGGAGGGAAAAAAAAATGCATCTATGGGTCTGCAGAAGAGGCAAAGGACTGGTCAAGGCAAAATACATTACACAACTATTTTTCAGACCTCAGTACAGAAGCATCTTCTCTCTTCTTCCCTCTGCTTTCTCAGTCCCTTCCTTCCTCCCTCTCCCCTGCTCACTCCAGGCATACAGATATCATGCTGGGGTCCTCCAGAGCTCGGGTGACCTCTGTTCTAATCCCCTCCCCGACCTTGAATGTCATTTGTCACCAAGATGACAAATTTGTCCACCATTCCCTAGTTCCTAGGAAGCCCCAAAGCAGATGTCCAGATTCCTCCTTTCCCCTAAGTTTCAGACCCACATTTTCACCTGTCCCGTGGAAACTTGCCCCTACGTGTCCCATGAGGAACTCATGCTCTCCCCAAATATATCTTGCCTCTTAAAGAACCTTCTGAAAGAAGAAACAATAAGTTCCAGGGAAAATTTGTGAACAGGATTATCAAGCAGACGTTACCCTAAGTCTCATATTTGAAGACATCTAAGAACATAGTTAGATGGGAGGGCAGGGCAGGGCAGGGAAGGGAAGGGAAGGGAAGGGAAGGGAAGGGAAGGGAAAGGAAGGGAGGGGAAGGGAAGGGAAGATGGGGAACCTCTCACGAGTTCCCAAGGCAGAGTGACTTACTTTTTTTAAATGTTATTTTATTTTTTTTGAAACAGAGTCTCTCTCTGTCACCGGGCTGGAGTGCAGTGGTGCGATCTCGGCTCACTGCAACCTCTGCCTCTCAGGTTCAAGCCATTCTTCTGCCTCAGCCGCCCAAGTAGCTGGGATGACAAGCGCCCACCACCACGCCCAGATAATTTTTGTATTTTTAGTGGAGATGGGGTTTCACCATGTTGACCAGGCTGGTCTCAATCTCTTGACCTCGTGATCCACCCACCTCAAACTCCCAAAGTGCTGGGATTACAGGCATGAGCCACGACACCTGGCTAGAGTGACTTGCTTTTTTTTTTTTTTTTGAGACGGAGTCTTACTCTGTCGCAAGGTTGGAGCGCAGTGGTGGGATCTCGGCTCACTGCAAGCTCTGCCTCCTGGACTCACGCTATTCTCCTGCCTCAGCCTCCCGAGTAGCTGGGACTACAGGCGCCCACCACCATGCGCGGCTAATTTTTTGGGTTTTTTTGGGGTTTTTTTGTATTTTTAGTAGAGACGGGGTTTCACCGTGTTAGCGGGGATGGTCTCGATCTCCCGACCTCGTGATCCACCCGCCTCAGCCTCCCAAAGTGCTGGGATTACAGGCGTGAGCCACCGCATCCGGCCCAGAGTGACTTACTTTTAAATCTTTCAGGAAAAAAACAAGTTGGCCCAGATTTGAGTCAGGTGTTTATCCCTAGGCTGACCACGTATGACCAGAAAGATGTCGTCATTTCAGAAGAAGGTAGCTGCAGTGGGTAGAATTCTAAAAATGACACCCCCAAGATCCTGACCCTTGGTTATTAACTCAAATGTTCATCTAGGGACTGTGAAGGAATTTTGCAGATGTCATTAAAGTCTCAAGTCAGTTAACCTAAAACAGGATCAGGTGGGCCTGACCCCATCCAGTGAGCCCTTAAAAAGCAGGGAACTTCATCTGGTTTGTAGCAGAAGGAGGCGTCGGAGAGATTCAGAGCAGGAGAAGGATTCCGTGTGCTGGTGGTGTTTTTGAAAATGGAGAGAAACTACCTGCAAGGCCCAGAGCTTAGCCTCTAGAAGTGGAGAGTGACCCCCAGCCAGCAGCCAGCAAGGAGACAGGAACCGACTACAGTCCTACAACCGCGGGGAACTAAATTCTGCCAGCAACCTGAATAAGCTTGGCAGTCGATTCTTCTTCGACTTTCCATGGGAGAGCCCAGCCTGGCTAACATCTTGATTTTAGCCTTGTGAAACCCCAAGCAGAGAATTCAATCAAGCCCACCCAGACTTCTGACCTGAGATGCCGCAAGATCATGGATGGATGTTGTTTTAAGCCCATAAGGTTGTGACAATTTGTCACACAGCAAGAGGAAAGGAATGTAGTCGCTGTCTGGGATATCTTATGGGAATGGTGGGGCCAGTGAGGAGGGCTTCCCAGAGGAGAGGGGGTGCTATGCAGACAATTCCATACAACCCACTTTAAATAGTACCATGGGCTTCTATCTGATTTTTGTTATTATTGTTGTTACTTTCTCTACACCTTATGAGATTTACTTTGGAACTTCATGACAAGACTTTGTAAAAAGAAGCATTAAAATTGAAATCGCTTTTATCCTAATCTAGATATATTTGTTTTACCATTGCCAAAGTCTAACATACCATAATCTTCCCACATGTCATTGTATTCAGTTGTAATAAGCTTAATACATTTCTCCCACTACCTTCATCTCTCACTTCTCACACCCTTTCTCTATTTTTCCCTGTCTCTTGCTCTCTCTCTCTCTCTCTCTCACACACACACACGCATGCAAGCACACACAACCAAATTGCCCATTTATCTCTTTTTTTTTTTTTTTTTGAGATGGAGTCTTGCTGTGTTGCCCAGGCTGGAGTACAGTGGTACGATCTCAGCTCACTGCAACCTCCGTCTCCCAGGTTCAAGTGATTCTCCTGCCTCAGCCTCCTGAGTAGCCTGAGATTACAGGCATGCACCACCCACTTGGCTAATTTTTTAATACTTTTAGTAGATATAAGGTTCCACTATGTTGGCCAGGCTGGTCTCGAACTCTTCACCTCAAGTGATCTTGCCTCAGCCTCCTAAAGTGCTAGGATTACAGGCATGAGCCATCACCCCCAGCCCCCTTTATAAACTCTTTAATTGGAAGAAAATAAAGGGCCATTTTCACTAAGAAAATAAAC
The DNA here is from genome assembly GCF_003255815.1 of Theropithecus gelada. Classification (NCBI taxonomy): domain Eukaryota; kingdom Metazoa; phylum Chordata; class Mammalia; order Primates; family Cercopithecidae; genus Theropithecus; species Theropithecus gelada. The sequence continues at coordinate 6,771 of NW_020257786.1, forward strand.
ACTGTCTGCTAATTCTGACTTAGGAACATGAACTTTTTGGAATTAGAGCAAAATCTGAATCCCAGCTGCCTCATCTCTTCCTGTCTGTTTTATCCGCTGTCAAATGGGTACATAATATCACCGACCTCATAGCATTCCTGCCATCATGTTGGCCCATCAGGCCCTTAGCAGCTGCCTAGCACAAAGTCTGTGCTCAGTTAATGGGGGCCATTACTGTTGTAAAGGAGATGAATGTGCATAGACCTTCAAAGTTAAGGACATCAGGGCCAGGGGCAGTGGCTCACACCTGTAATCCCAGCACTTTGGGAAGTAGAGGCGGGCAGATCATGAGGTCAGGAGATCTAGACCATCCTGGCTAACATGGTGAAACCCCGTCTCTACTAAAAAAATACAAAAATTAGCCGGGTGTGGTTGTGGTGGCGGCCGCCTGTAGTCCCAGCTACTTGGGAGGCTGAGGCAGGAGAACGGCGTGAACCCGGGAGGCGGAGCTTGCAGGGAGCCGAGATCTGGCCACTGCACTCTAGCCTGGGCAACAGAGCAAGACTCCGTCTCAAAAAAACAAAAACAAAAAGCAAAAAAAAAAAAAAAAAAAACCACAAAAAATCCTTAAGGACTTTAGAATCAGCTCAGCTGGCTCAGCTGATGCTAGCTAGGGGCCCTGAGCTAACGGTTCTGTTTGGTTAATCGTTTTGAGTTTAGCCAGGTCCAAATAGTAGCTCTCACTGGCTCTAAGTTCACGCTTTCTGCTATTTCTGCTCATGCCTGTAACCCCAGCACTTTGGGAGGCCGAGGTGGGTGGATCACTTGAGGTCAGGAATTCGAGACCAGCCTGGCCAACCTGGTAAAAACCCGTCTCTACTAAAAATACAAAAAATTAGCCAGGCATGGTGGTTTGCGCTTGTAATCCCAGGAACTCAGGAGGCTGAGACAGGAGAATCGCTTGAACCCGGGAGGCAGAGGTTGCAGTGAGCCGAGATTGGGCCACTGCACTCCAGTCTGGGCGACAAAGCCAGACTCCCTTTGAAAAAAAAAGAAAAAAAGAAAAAGACATGAAAGGGACAATTTGGTCAGTGAGTTGCCTCTAGCTCCTCGTTTTTGAGTTACCTACAGACACTCAGCTGGTCCGAAAGAGAGGAGAGGAAGGCAGTTAGGAGGCAATGATGACATCTCTTCTTTCTAGTGCCATTTCAGAGTCAAGCCCAGGATCTTGAGTGCTCTGAGCACACTGCAAATCGACCTCCCCTCATCACGCGCTGTTCCCGTGGGCTGTGATTGCCACATCCTTGAGCACTGTCAGAGTCAGATTACTGAAGACGTCAGAAACAAAATAGGGGAGATGAAGTGCGCATGGAGAAGTGCAGAGCGAAGCGGCAATTGCTCTTCACCTGAGTGCTAAAAAGAAAGGGCCAAAGAATGCAGAAACTGCAGCCACGCATGATGTGAGAAAGAGGAGCTTCACCAGCAGCAGCTCCTGGGACCCCAGCAGAGTCTAGTGAACAGCTCGGTCCCATGAAGTCATTGAAGCATTTGGGGAAGTTTTTCACAGGGAGGGGCCCAAGTCCTGCCCAAGGTAGAGAGGTTTCCCTACATCTCAGGGAGCGCAGATAATAATGAAACCAGACCAGGTTCTCAAAACATGATCCCCAGACCAGCGGCATCAGCATCCCTGGAACTTACTAGAAATGCAAATTTTCGGCCCAGCGCAGTGGTTCACACCTGTAATCCCAGCACTTTGGGAGGCTGAGGTGGGCGGATCACTTGAGGCCAGGAGTTCAAGACCAGCCTGGGCAACATGGCAAAACTCCGTCTCTACTAAAAATACAAAAATTAGCCAGGTATGGTAGCGCACTCCTGTAATCCCAGTTACTCGGGAGGCAGGAGAATCACTTGAACCCGGGAGCAGAAGTTGCAGCGAGCTGAGATCACACCGCTGCACTCCAGCCTGGATGACAGAGTGAGACTGTCTCAAAACAAACAAACAAACAAAAAGAAATGTAAATTCTCAGGCTCTATCTCAGATCTACCACATCAAAAACTCAAGTGCTATGGTCCAGCGAAGTGTGTTTCAACAAACCTCCCTGGTGATTCTGATGCCACACTCAAGTTTGAGAACTGTGAACTTAAGAGCCATAGGTTGCAACCAGTCAGAGCCTGTCTCCACCCCAAGGGAGGCAAGTGGAAGAGGTGGAGCATTACAATGACAGATGACACTATGGAATTTAGGACAGGAGCCAGGATGCTGACTTCTCTGTGTGCAATAAAAAATGATCCCAAGCTGGGCATGATGACTTGTGCTTGTAATCCTAGCACTTTTGGGAGGCCGAGGCAGGAGGATCACTGGAGCCCAAGAGTTACATAGCAAGATCACATCTCTACAAAAATTTTAAAATTTGGCTGGGTGTGATGGCTCATGCCTATAATCACAGCACTTTGGTAGGCTGAGGCAAGTGGATCATCTGAGGTCAGGAGTTCGCGTCCAGCCTGGGCAACATGGTGAAAGCCTGTCTCAATGAAAAATACAAAAATTAGCTGGGTGTGGGCCAGGTGCAGTGGCTTATGTCTGTAATCCCAGCACTTTGGGAACCTGAGGTGGGCGGAGGTCAGGAGTTTGCCACCACTCTGGCCAACATGGTGAAACCCCGTCTCCACTAAAAATACAAAAAATTAGCCTGGCATGGTGACAGGCACCTGTAATCTCAGCTACCTGGGAGGGAGCCTGAGGCAGAAGAATTGTTTGAACCCAAGAGGCGGAGGTTGCAGTGAGCTGAGATTGTGCCACTGTACTCCAGCTTGGGTGACAGAGCGAGACCCTTTCTTAAAAAAAAAAAAATTCCACACCGAATTCCAGTGGAGCACTGGGTAGAAATGTATTGTAAAAGTTTCTCTTGGGCAAGTTGCTTTCCTTCTCACAAATATTTGCAAGATTTTTGGGGGGGAGGGGAGAAGATATTATCTACCTCTCCAACCCAACCATCCATCATGACCACACATGACACCCACACCACATTCCTGCCACACAGAATGCCTCCCCCTTGAGCTTTTGCTTTTAACATGCTTTCTTCTGCCAGGAATGACTTACCCACCTCCATTCACCTACTCCTCATTCAAGTTCAGTTCAAGCAGCTAGGGTCACGTGAACTCCTTACACACACTTATAACTTTTTATTGCACTCAATCATTTTCGTATTTGATTTCTCCTACTAAACAGTAAGTACGTTGGCTCTGACCACAATAATTGTGGGCTGGAATCCTGGTACTACCACTTTCTCAATTCATCCCTGGAACCTCTCCCAGTGGGGAAAAGTAGATATTGGAATTCAGCAATCAGATCAGCTACTCTTCTTTCCTCCCAGGGGAGAAATTAATAGGCCAGTGGAGAGCACTTGCTACACCACCACCACTCTCAGTGGGAGGGAGAGAAGACCCCTAGTCTCTCCTCTGAGGCCTAGTAAGACAGGTTGAGAGGACGGATCTCTCAGTAAGACAAAAATAGTTTATCACCCTCAAGAATTTTCACCTGGAGATGAGACAGAAGTTTATCTATGTCGTGTCAGTAAATAGACACTAGATGTTCTTGTGATGGATTAAGTCTACACTCAGCGTTGGTGTGATAGGCTAAGTCTACACTCAGCATTGGTGTGATAGGCTGAGTCTGCACTCAGTGCTGGTGTGATAGGCTAAGTCTGTACTCAGTGTTGGTGTGATAGGCTAAGTCTGCACTCGGGGTTGGTGTGATAGGCTAAGTCTGCACTCAGGGTTGGTGTGATAGGCTGAGTCTATAGTCAGTGTTGGTGTGATAGGCTAAGTCTACACTCAGTGTTGGTGTGATAGGCTAAGTCTACCCTCAGCGTTGGTGTGATAGGCTAAGTCTATACTCAGCGTTGGTGTGATAGGCTAAGTCTGCACTCAGGGTTGGTGTGATAGGCTAAGTCTGCACTCAGCGTTGGTTTGATAGGCTAAGTCTGCACTCAGCGTTGGTGTGATAGGCTAAGTCTG
>NW_020257787.1:0-39209 GCF_003255815.1 Theropithecus gelada
CAGCTCTTCCTCACCACCCTTCCCTGCTTCCCTTCCCGCTGTGAGTCGCCCATCCCTGGGTTACTGCCCCAATCTCCCTTCCCTTCCCTTCTTCTTTTTTTCTTTTCTTTTCTTTTTCTTTTTTTTTTTTTTTTTGACGGAGTCTCACTCTGTCACCAGGCTGTAGTGCAGTGGCACAATCTCGGCTCACCGCAGCCTCTGCCTCCTGGGTTCAAGCAGTTCTTCTGCCTCATCCTCCCAAGTAGCTGAGACTACAGGCACACGCCACCAGACCCAGCTAATTTTTGTATTTTTAGTAGAGACGGGGTTTCACCGTGTTGGCCAGGATGGTCTTGATCTCTTGACCTCGTGATCCAACCGCCTCTGCCTCCCAAAGTGCTGGGATTACAGACGTGAGCCACCATGCCCAGCCCCAAATCTACCTTTTATTCTATTCATGGCCCACCTTCCCAAATGAATCATTTATTCCAAAGCCCCCTGACTGCTTCCCTGTCAGGTCAGTCTCACCGCTGCTGTGTCAGGTCAGTCTCCCTGCACAATTGGCCAAGGCTGTTCACTGACCTCACAGGGGACCACATGTGGACATGCCCTGCCACCACCACCACCCGCCATTTGCCCAAACCTCATCCCTTTTCCTTGCATGCCCATACCTAGTGTTTTCCCACATTTTCCTGATTCAAGATTTACTGTCTTTCACGACCCCTTTGTTGAATTAACATTGAGACAGTCTTCTCTACTCTCATAAGTATCAACCCATAGGCATATCATGTTACACTCTGTTGTTTATTATGATTATTATTTTATGATGTTTCACGTGTTTCTTACATTGTTGCAGTTACTGTGACCAGAATCCCTTTCTGTACCTCCTCTGCAAACACCCTCCTATTTTGCTGAATCCACTTCTTTTGGAGCCAGAGCCCTTTGAGGTCTCAGGGGAAAAAAGTGGCAAAAACAGATCCACAGAATCTTGCAAGCCCCTGTTAACTACACAGTGCGCCACCCTGCCTGTCCTCTCAGGAGCAGGTCATGCAAAAGCTCAGTTCTACCCCAAGGATGATGTTCTGCAACCCCATCCTTTCCTCTTCCATCCCCATGACAACCCATATATTATGATATGCCTCTAGGGTGTTATCAAAAGAGATTAGAGAAATGCAGCCTTCGCTTCCACTTTGAAGCTGCTGCTCTTCAGGGCTTTCTTGGAATCTTAAATCATTCCTGCATTGGAGCTCACAGCCTGGTGCTTTTCAGCACAGCTAGGCATAGTGAGACAATGCAACTACTGCATAGCACCTCTCAGTTAGGTGTTATGTAAAGCCTGTATCTTAGCAAATGGCTAACACTGCATTCTTTGCTTCCCCTTAGTTGTTATATAACCACAGGGATCTGCAAACCTAGGCAAGAAGGGAATGCAAAATGTTTCCAAATCTCCATGCCTTTGATATAGAATTTTAAGAAGATCTGGAGGAAAATAGAGGGCGACTTAATTATGTTAAGGTTGACTCAAACTTTTTTTTTTTTTTTTCATTTCACAGACATTTATAGATTGGTTCTCAGCAGCAGCTCTTGGTCTTCCTAATTTGTGTTCCCCATTAGCATCTAATTTCAAGAGCAGACAAATCTCATCTTTTTCCAGCCCAGCCAGGGAGCCTCCAGAGTTGCTTTGCAGATATGGTGTGGATCCTGCAGAACGAGGATGAGCTCTTCCATGATCCACATTCTTGCCCTTTAAAAAATAAAGCGGGTAGGCGGGGGGTAGCAAGAGCTAGAGGTTCCTCCTCAGTGAGTTTGATGAAGGGAGAATGTAAAACTTGGCTGAACTTAGCCCTCCAGGAAAGGGTAGCCAGAACGTTGTATTAATTGATTGATGTCTTCAAAAGGGTGTGGTGGAGGAGGAGTCTCATTCAGAATGAGAAGCTGATCCCAGCTTCCAGGAAATCAACACAGTTGCTCGTGTCTAGGGGTCAGCACTAGCCGAACTCCCTATTTGTAGCTTCATGCCGTTTTTTATACTGTTGTAATGTAATGTACATCTATGTTCACCCAAGCTGCCTATGCAATGACTTTTATAAAGCTCAGTTTTCAAACACAGTCTCTTACAGATAAAACAGCAGAACCAGTGCCAGAAAGCAACCTTCCCTTACATGGGCACTTCTGCCAAGCGTATGAGTTCATGACCTTGAAGATCAAAGTTAAAGAGAAATGGAGAGGGTGTTGAAATGATCAGCAAAAATTAAATGTAAAGTGTATTCGTATTGGAAGTCCAATGCTCTATTATCAATACAGGACACTTAGCAGAGATACATGGAGGGGTGATTTTTCAAGCAGTCAAGAGCAGAACTACTAAGGCTTTGAGATGGTGTCGCTGCCACAGCAGTCACCCCTGGCTGTCCCTTATCTCAGGGAGCCTGAGTTGAATGTTTCCCAATGTCGTATCCCACGGGGTACTCAGGGCCCACAGCATATAATCGGTAGCTGATAAGGAAGCATTGAACCAGAATGTCGTGGGAGAAAACAAAAGCCCGCATATCTTCCATGGCAATATGTTTATGAACATGTTAATCATTGTTCATATAAGTGTCTCAAATACTTGGCTGAAAAGTAAACTCTGTTTGGTGTTAAGTTTTGACTTATTTTCAAGGGAGGATGGGATATGGTTATACACCCTAAGAAGGATTTTGTGAATAAAGAGTTTCAAAATATTTTGGGAGTAGCAGTTAGGCATTTATTTTTTTTCCCAGTCACATTTCATGAGCAATAATTTTCTGTTTAAGGTAGTATCTGACTAACCTACTGATGTCTTCTATCAGTTCCATTAGCATACTTATTCCATGGGTAAAAGCAATCCATCTAGAACGCTTTCAACCATTTTTTAGTTTGTCTTTGCACACTCTAGATAGCATTACTGAAACCATCTGCAGGAAAACAGAGTTCCTGAAAAGAGCAGTGGTCTAGAGCAGGCTTTCTCAGACTTCAGCACACCAGAGTCACCCAGAAATGCTGATTCTGAGGCCAGGTGCAGTGGCTCACGCCTCTAATCCCAGCACTTTAGGAGGCCGAGGCGGGTGGATCACGAGGTCGGGAGATTGAGACCATCCTGGCTAACATGGTGAGACCCTGTCTCTACTAAAAATACAAAAAGAAATTAGCCCGGCGTGGTGGCGGGTGCCTGTAGTCCCAGCTACTCAAGAGGCTGAGGCAGGAGAATGGCGTGAGCCCGGGAGGCGGAGGCTGCAGTGAGCTGAGATTGCGCCACTGCACTTTGGCCTGGGTGACAGAATGAGACTCCGTCTCAAAAAAACAAACAAACAAAAAAAAACTGATTGTGATGCAGTAGGTCTGGGGTAAGATTCTGCATTTCTAACAAGTTCCCAGGTATTATTGATGTTGCTGGTCCACAGACCACCCTTTGAGAAACAGAGATCTAGAACATATTTCTGTATTATCTTGCTTTTTTTCATTTGGTAAATAGAAGGCCTTAGTTAATGTGCCTTTCTGCTCCTAAATTAGGCTAGATGTGTCTAGGACTGCCTCACAAGTAGATTTTTCTTTCTGAGACAATTCGCAAATTGAAACTCTGGCTATCCTTTTTTTTTTTTTTTTTTTGACAAAATGCAACTGACTGAGAACCCATGTGCCGAGTGTTCTCAGAGACTTAAGTTGAAATTCAGTTGTAAATTGTTAGGGGCTGCAGATTTAATTCCTATGTGTAACCCCAACACCAGAAATGTGAAAATCTGAGGAGCTGGGTGGGAAAAGATTTAGGTCCAAAAATGCAAAAATGCCAGCTGAGAGAGAGGAGTGAGTAATAGCAGTTTAAAAAGAAAAATTATCTAATTCTCCAAAGCTCTGAAGGGTAGGATTTCATAGACCACACTAGTAGCAAAGATGCTTGCAGCCAAACAGACCAAATGCATTAAGGAGATTCTGTGTTGAATTTCACACTGCCTATCATTTCTATTCTCATTGGGATATGAAAATAGGAAGAGACACATCTTCTGCAACACAGTCAAGCTCTTTGAAGACTGACCCATCAAATTGCTGGTTTTAAACAAAATTAAAATATTTGTTTAAAGAGAAGCTTAAAAACAATTGCGTTGTCCTATCCTCCAAGTGAAATTTTGTACCCATCTCCTGGTGTCTGGCAGCAAAGAACCTGCCCAGATATTTGGCCATGGCCTTCACTTGACCCAGAATGACACATGACATTGAACTGAGACCCGGCAATCCAAGAAGACATAATTTTGAAACAGTTATGTAATAAGATTGCATGTAGAAATAGCCTGAGATATGCCCTCTTAGCAAAAGTATGTATAATAAGATTTCTGGAATATATTTGTGAAACAAACCTGAAATGACGTAGAGCTTTGATAATCATTAATAGGACTCACACTGAGGATGCAGAAGTATAGTTACTAAATTTGCATATGAAAAGTAAATGAAGGTTTATGGGACAAGTGATACTACTTTATAAATACAAAGAAATGTTTGGCATGTACTTAAGCTCAGAAGGTCATCATCAATGTGCTGTGGGAGCAATACTATTTCAGTCCTGTAATTCATTTCATGCAGTTCATTTTAGAGAAATTCTAAATTTATTTAGAACATTAGAAATGGGAGACATTTGCCTACGAAAATCACTAGATCAGATAAGACTGATTTAATATAAATTGATGAGGTTATAAAGGGAAAATGAGAGTTGGCTAAGAGAGGCAACTGGCAAATAAAAGGATAAGGCATTTCCTAGGAGATGCAAGAAGAAAAAGAAGCTGAATGTCATTTGATTGTTTTAGGGGCAGACCTCAAACAAAAATGGGCTGGTTCATCCAAATTGTAGACTGTATTTTGAATGAGTCATAAGATAATAAAGAGACAGATGTAGATCAGTCCCAGTGGAAGCAGGGTGAACTAGATTGTAAGAAACTTTTATTAGGGTCTTGACTTATGATTGTAGGAAATTAGAAGAGTCACCAAGCTCTGGGAAAATCTGTCAATGAGAGTTTTCAGATAAACGGGTGAGAATTTTAGACCACTATGATATATGAAATTTTGATTTGGAAATTAAACTCAAATCTAGTGGGATATTCTTTGGATTACCAGATTTTTTTAGCACACAATTTATTCTAATAAATGCAAAATCAAATAAGAAACCAAAACATCTCTTATAAAAATTACACGATTGATCTTTTAGTCAATTTATTTGTCTTTACAGATTTACCGTATGAGCCTCCCAGGAGATCAGCCTGGACCGGTCACGGCCACCCCACGCCCCAGTCGAAAGGTACAGTGTTGGCTCCCATGGTCCCGAGTTTCATGTCACAGGCAGTTGATGACTGTTGATGGAGTATATAGTAATTTCTGTGGCTAATCTGTGATTTTGCAACACGTGGTGGGTTTGTTCCATTGACAACAGAGTACAATTGATCTTTAACTGCAGTGATTCTTTCTCTATTTGGGTCATCACAAATTTCATAACAAAAATAAAGCAATGATGTAGTGTATTTCAACCTTCAGAAATGCATGTTTCATGGGATGTTTGAGTACACATTAAATAATTGGTGATTTCCTGAATCTTGGCCATGCTTAAAAGTATCCCTGGCTTTACTTTATTTGACTGATGGTTTCCCTTTATGTGTTTATCTTAGACTATGATTTATTGTAATCTATTTGGTAAGCCATCCCAAATTCTCTTTTGTTTTAACTTTTGGAAAAACTGGGAGGTATCCATTTTTTAAATAATTGGAAATGTCCTCTTTTTTTGTTACAATGTTTTTACATTTGGTTTCATTAGAAAGGAAAATTTTTCCTTACCATAGGATGCTTCTGATTTAGACTACTATGTTAATAACTAAATTAACTGATAGAATGATTTTACAACAACATCAAAGACTCATGACCAAATCTGTTATAGCTAATTGCCTTTTGTATTTCCGGATTTTCAGCTGCTCAACCATCTCCTTCCACAGTGCCCAAAACTGAAGACCAGCGTCCTCAGTTAGGTATGTTTCAGGGGCCATCTGAATAAGCAATAGAGAAGATTCAGGCTCAGCAACACGTTTCTAAAATGTATCACTTTTTAATGGAAGTTAACATGATTTTTTGCCTCTTTTTGACTGCTCTATACATAAGATAGGGCCCAAGTCACCAGCCTACTCACGCAAGGTGACTTGAGATGGTGCTAAAACACATCCCCAACTATGCAATAAATATAGAAAAAAACATTCTACTTGCACACAGGCTGCTGCTTTGTGATCCATTATTTTTTTTTAATTTTACTTTCCATGCCCGAACAACACAGCCTGCACAGCCCTGGATTGATGGGGCTTGGCACATGTTTGCCCTCTTTATGTCATTGGTTGGTGTGAGCTCTGAGCTACGTGTCGGGATCCTGGGATGGAATCCAAGCCCTGCCACCAACTAGGAGTCCCCTAGCAAGACATCTGAGATGCTGTGTGACATCTTCTCTCATAGAAGAGGTGGAGGCAGTTGATTTGGAGTTGGGGGACATTTTCAGCTCTGAAATCTGAAAACACAATTGAGTCAGGCATTACGTCTGAAGTCACATCATACTATGTCACAACTATGTCTAGGATTTGACTTTGTTTCTTTTTGTTGTAGATCCTTATCAGATTCTTGGACCAACAAGTAGCCGCCTTGCAAATCCAGGTGAGAAACTGCTGATGATTTTCTTCTTACAAAGTTACCTTTTTGGCAGTGGCTATTTTGAAAAGTAAATTGGTATTGGTGAGAAATTCCTTCGACTGAACAAATTTTAGTTTTAGGTCTCACTGAATTATTTGCCTTAATGGAAAAATGGGTCGGGTTATAAATTAGGATTTCAGCTTCAGCAAAGAACATTATAACCTAATCCAAGCTGTAATAGTTTTTTAGGGCTGTTGTAACAAAGCACCATGGATTAGGTGGCTTAAACAACAACAATTTATTGTCTCACAGTTCTGGAGGCTGGAAGTCTGAAATCAGAGTGTCCCAATAGTAGGTTTCATTCCTTCTGAGGGCTGTGAGGGAGGGATCTGTCCTGGGGACTCTCCCTGTCTTACAGATAGCCATCATCTCCTCGTGTCTCTTCTCATCATCATCTCTCTGTGTGTATCAGTCGCTGTGTCCAAATGTCTCTTTTGCATAAGGATGTCGGTCAGATTGGAATACCCACCCTGTAACCTTACTGTAACTTGATTACCTTATTTAGGATCTTATCTCCATAAAAAGGTTACATTCTCAGATACTGCGGGTTAAGATTTCAACATAGGGAATTGAGGGAACACAATTCAACCCATTATACAAGCAGATAAAATAACTAGTATTTTTTAAAAGAGAGCCTTAATACAACCACAAGACTTCAAATTCAGGCTCATCTTCGATGGTCTGTTTCTGAACTTCAATGCTACAAGAAAGAGCAGATTCTTAATTAGCCCATTTGTAACCAGTGCATTGCCAAGGTTTGTCACCTGTCCTAGTGTTTCAGTGCCAACTACATAGTTTTATTTGTTTGTATTCAGATCAGAACCAGCTGTGCTGGCACCAACTTCAGAAATTCGTAGCCTATGCTGCATATTCCCAACTGCAAATTCAAATGCCAAGATGTTACAGGTATATTGCGAGCAAAGATGGAATTATATTTCCTAAATGTTGAGGCCAAAATAAGGTTGGAAATGGAATAATTCAGATTTAATCAGTATACATCCCCGCAAGAGAATCTACACATTGAAAACATGAAACGTTATCATTTTTGAGCATCTGTATTTTTGATGTTAAATTTTGGTTAATGTTAATGAATTCAATGAAATTTTTTTACAGCTGAAAATCTAAAGAAAACTAGTTAGCCTGGGGCCTAGACTAGGTGCTCAATAATTATTTGTTGCATACATGAAAGGCAAGGATAACGAGATATAGTCCTTTAGCTCAGGGAGCTTTCGGTCGCTGGAGAGATGGACACAGGGAGTTACAACATTGTTCCAAACACAGAGCCACCGGCCCTTTTTGCTCATGCTGGCTTTCATCTAGTAGCCCAGGCTCCTGAGGCTGTGGTCTCTTCTCAGCCTTCTACTCAGCTTTTCATTTGCATCTCTGCCATATAACCATTCAAATACAAATAATCACTATGTTTTGAGATGATTATTATCAGTCATGCTTCAGGAAGACTGATCTGGCAGCAATGTTAGGATAGATTAGAAAAAAGAAAATGACGGAAGCTGAAACACTCTGGGAATGTTAATACAATCATGTGAAATAACAAACAGCTCCCACCCCGCATGCCCCCGATAGAATGTCTGTGGTCCCTTCTGTGCCTCATGGCAGCCCTGGGAGGTTACTATCTCCATCCTACAGGAGAGGAATTAGAAGTCCAGAGAAGTTAAGTAACTTTTCCTGTGTCACACAGCCAATGATAAGGGAGGTCAGATTTGTAACCTAACTCTGTCTACAAAGTCTGCTTTTGTTTTCTTGCCCTACTCTGCCACTGACTAAGTATGAAGGGAAGAGGAGGTCTTACAAAATGCAGACTGTGAGAATAGAAAGCAAGGATTTCCTTTCAGGGTAATAACTGCTTAGGTGCAGGCGATGAATCTGAGGTCGGGAAGGAAGAGGAGGAAAGAGTCAAGCTGCACCAAAGAAGACTAAACTGGCCTTTGCACTAACACATTGGCCAAATGAAATATATATGTCCATGACCACATTGTCACAGCCCAAAGGTACTGCTTGGCTTGTTTGTAGAACAGGGCCAGAGTCACTTGCTCCTAAGCAGAGTGCCAATTCTCACAAGGGAACACCGCACCTGCCCTGGGCCCAGCAGCCTGGGGATGCCCTTTGTAGATAGAGGGACCTGAGCTCAGAGCAGGGAGACTGGAAACTCATCACAGGCCTGGGGAAACAGGACTGCGCTTCATACCATTAAGACTCTTTTTAATGGGCCTGGAGAAAATGGCAACATCCTACCTTTGATTTGCAGCCAAGTGACTTTAAGATAAAGGTTTATTTCATTTCGTTTATGATGAATTCGACTTTCTCTCCATCTGTCCTTAGGTTTGTGTCTGTTGTGCTCGTGTGAATTGTTCCCCTGAAACCAGAATGTCGTTTATCTTTGTATTAATTAGAATGCTTCTTCCTGTTTGATTCTATTTTTCTATTCTCTGATAAATAAATCCTTCATCACTTACAAATTGCTGTCTTTGCTTTTCATACAATACAAATTCCTTTTCCTCATTTTAAGTGGAAAGATGGCATCATATAGTATGAATGCACAAGATGATGTCATCATCCCAGCATCTCTATCCCAAATATTCATTTGATGTGCACTTTGGACATCACTTCTCCTGCTGAGAACAGTGTGTCCCTGCATTCTGGTATCATGGATCGGTCATAAGCAACACAGCTCCTTTACGTGCCATCAGAGCAGCTGAGAATCTAACATGGTTCCTCTAATGAGAGAGCTTTGTTGGGTTATGTTCAGAGGCTCCCTTGATGCTAACTGAACACTCTTCAGTGGTGCACATGATAATGCATCCTGCCTCTTGCAGAACGACAGACCAGGTTAGGGATGTTTTGGCATTTGTTAGGAGGTGGGAGTGTGCAGTCTTCCAGTGGGAGCCCCCCAGGGAGGCGACAACATGGAAAGGACCTGGGGAGGCTGCAGAGGTGTGCATAAACCAGGCCTGAAAGCAAGTTTGCGCAGTGATTAAGCATGGCAGCCTAGGGTCTGGATTTCAACCCTTGCCGGCGCTGAGAAAAATACGTCAGTCTACCTCTCTAACCTCCAATTTCCTCACTTCTCCAGTGGGCTAATCACGTGATTCCTGTGGGGATTAAATAAATCAACACATGTAAAGCATTTAGAATGGTGCATGGCACACAGTAAGCCTTCAGAGGATATCAGTCAGCCCAAGAATAGCACCTTTTCAAGTTCCTTCATGGTTCAAAAGGCCAATTGAACAGTATTTCTCTTTCTTTGGGCATTTCCTGGCTATAGGAGAGGAGTGTTATCTTTCCTTAAACTCTGATTTTCAGCCCAAAGAAATGATGACAAGACCATTCATGTACTGAGTTCATCCTTACCATGATCTTGCAAGATAGTACTGTTACCATCATGCCCACTTTACAGATGAGGATACTGAGGCAGAGAGAGCTGGGAGAGTTGCCAAAGGTCCCACAAAGGGCAGAGGCAGGATTCAACTGAGGCAGTGGCAACTCCAAAGTTGGTGCTCCCTACCACCATGCTTTTCTGCCCCTCCAGTAAGTGATGCCTGAGCCTCACTGAGCCTCGGGGCAGAGACTTCCATTCAGGACACACCTGCTGCCTTGCAGAGGGTCCAGGCCATGCATGCGGGATCTTCTGCACCACCCCTGGCTTCTAGAGAAAGTGGCCTCAAACCACTGCCACCGTGGAACTGGCGGGGCCCCTCACGACTGTATTTACTGCCTGTGTTCATCAGCTGACGGCTGCGGGGCTTTGCAGCAGGCTGCTGTTTCCACCAGACGCACAGCTGCTGAGTCACTCTGCAGCTCTCTGCTTTGCTCTGTGGTTTGTAAACCGTTTCGGGTTTCTTTTTTTTTTTTTTTTTTGGCCCATTTTTGCTCAGTCTGTACGCCTTTGCTACCCTGTTTCTCTCCCTTTCTTTTAACAGTATTAGGAGATTTCTTTCCTCTGTAAAATTAAAGGAGTGCCTTCTGTCTTCTTAAAAGCCACAGCCACTCCCTTTCATCCACAGGGTTCTCCGTAGGTGGGCAATGCTGCTTGCCACTGTTTTTTACCCCCAAATCTGTTTCATTTTGGTAATTACCCTAAGAAAAAACCAGTTGTTCCTTACTGACATTGCAAGGATGTTATTAAGATAGAGTAAAACAAACATAGATCTGAAGGGTTTACTTTTCTTGGGTGATGCTACTCAGTGAAAGCTCTTGTCTTTCAAGAGCTTCTCTTTGTAAACCCTGGTTTGGCCCATGAGTGACCCGAGCCACTTTTAGGCTTTCCTTAACCCTAAGCATTCTTGTTTTGAAATCTCTATATTCTAAAATGCACCTCATCACACATTAAATGTTATTGTTTTGGAAGTAAAATAAGAATTTAAAAATTGCTCTTAAAATTTTATGACTGAGAATAACTCCTTTACCATTGACAATTTTTTAACAACCATTGTTCATTTTTGAGAATTCTTGCGGTGAGAACATTTGTTCTACACACTGCAAAATGCAGTGAATTTCGTTACAAATATTAAATTTAACAGTTAATGAGTTTGACATAATGTTACGTTTTCTACCATTTACTTAAACATTCATTGATTTTGCATTTCCAGGTTTCTTTCAAGGTTTGAAAGCTGATGAATTTTGCTTACAGATCTCTTCTTTCTATAGACCCTCCCTGGAAATGCTTACAGTCCTGAGCCCTGTGTCTTTATGGCTAATGGGTAAAATAGTCAAGTGAGAAATTAGCTCATCTATCCTTTGGGCATTGAGTTTGCTGCCACGAATTTAGGTCCCCTGCTTTCTAACTCTTCAGAAATAGGAGAGACGTGAGATCACTTTTGTCCACTGGTTCTGTCCTACACACATTTATAAAAGAAGTGGGTGAGGGAAAAATTGCTAAGAGGCAGTGCCAAGGTTTGAGTCGATTCCAAGTGTGATTTCGGCAGGTCTGTGGAGTTGCTTTCTCTATGGGAGAAAGTTGACGCTGAATATTTATTTTCAAACAACCGTATGTGTTTATACTGAAGCATCTGTGAAGACTGTTAAATCAAAAATCCATGCCTTTTCCTATTCCCAGGTCATTTATGGAATTTTTTTCAAGTTGTAATTTTTTGGTTACAATATATATACTAAGACCATATGGTTTTCTCATACCATTCTTTGTGTTTTCAAAACGCATATTAATGAAATGTTGCAGGCAACGAAACTTGATTGGGAACAGTGTGTATATGTGGTTCTGAAAAAGCAAAGGCTTCCACTGCAATGAGCTACAAGCTGTTAATACATTTCAAATGTGCTGCTAGACTGAAAATGAGCACTTTCCAGAACAGATTCAGAAAAAGCTGACCTTTCTCACAGTGCTGTTGTATGGATAAATTCACAAATATATCCATTTCCATGTAGCCAACATGCAAAGAAGGGTTTATGAGTTGGGCAATATATATAGGAGGCTAGCAAGGATTTAGAAGAAAACGATCTTAAAATTGATTTTTACATTATGTTAATTCCCTGAGTAGATGTCAGTTAAAGTTACTTTAATCATTTTATCACATTGAATGATATTACTTACGATATAATAAAAGGTAATCTTTTGGTAATAAGTCTAAGGCAGTGCTATAACTGGAGTTCAGGAGGAAGGACCCACCTCCCATCCATTCTTACGCTTATGAAATATGCTCAGCAGAGCTTAGCCTCTCTCGGTACTGATACTATTGTCAATATTTACATGCTGCTGTCTTTTAGGGAGCCATAAATTATCTTCAAGTATTGTGACATAGCAGCTAGCTGTGCCTAGATTTTTCTTTGAATTTCATTAAACAAAGCCATATCTATATGCTCTCAGTGAAATCAAGAAAATTCTGACTTTGTCCACCCAGCTAAATGTGATCTCTTTGACAAAGGAAGAGTCTCATTCAGCTTCCCAAGGGGACTTGCAATCACTCATTGTTGGGTTTTTTCTTCTGGAAATGCCGCTTGACACAATTGGCATTGCAGGGCACAGGCAACGCATTGGTTTCCGTTACGATGCCCTTGCCCAAATACTGGAACTGGGTGATCGGGTTTGAAAAAGAGCCAGCTTTTTTTTTTTTTTTTTTTCCCTAAACTTCCTCATTTTGAGTGGGTTAATTCTGTTCTAGGAAAAGTTTTGACAGAATTGCTTTCTGAGCGCCAGCAAAATGTTATGTTAGAAATAATGATGTTTACTTCCATTCTCAATTTTTTTCCATAAACTTTTAGAAGTTCATTTCCTAAATCTAACTTTTATTATCTTACTTGACCTAGCCAATATAAATGGCATTAAGTCATTATTGCCATCCACATAACAGTACTTTTCTGCTTCACAAAATAGGGGGAAAAAAATACAGCTCTTTCATCCTCTAAACACCAGGTTGATCTGGCTGTTCTTTTAAGGAAGTCAGAAATGGATGGAACCAGCCTGAACTCTGCCCCATATGAATTCCCTGCATTCCATCTAGGTCTTGAATCTGTTAGACCATCATCCTGGCTCGGGTTCCCTAGATGCAGAGCTTGGGGTAAGGATGCTTGTGCAGGTGAATGATTAACGGCATGTTCTCAGGAGAGAGAGAATGGGAAGAAGCACAGGGCAGGTGCAGCGCTAAGGAAGTTTCTGGCCTCCTCCAAGCCTCCTTGCAGCTGGACGCTGTTTCAGCCCAATCCCACAGGAGCCCTGGAGCCTGAATAGTGTCGTGGAGTTGGTCTTTCCGTGAGGCAAGGGGGCCGGCCTATGTTACCCTGTTCAGTCCACCAGCTGTGGGATACCTGGGGTTGGGTGAGGCGGCGGCTCTGTTAAGGCAAGGGCAGTTCTCTGGAGAAATGGGTGGCCATGGAATGAGAGCAGTCCTCACCCCTGCAGCTGAGGGATGGACAGACGCCTGGTGAAGGGAATGTGGGCGACACACCAATAGCACCTCCTTCCCTCATCACAAAGGGCCTCTTTCCCCCGGAACCTGTGCTCACTGGAGTTTTCCTTCCTCTCCTGATCTCATTAGGCAGTGGCCAGATCCAGCTTTGGCAGTTCCTCCTGGAGCTCCTGTCAGACAGCTCCAACTCCAGCTGCATCACCTGGGAAGGCACCAACGGGGAGTTCAAGATGACGGATCCCGACGAGGTGGCCCGGCGCTGGGGAGAGCGGAAGAGCAAACCCAATATGAACTACGATAAGCTCAGCCGCGCCCTCCGTTACTACTATGACAAGAACATCATGACCAAGGTCCACGGGAAGCGCTACGCCTACAAGTTCGACTTCCACGGGATCGCCCAGGCCCTCCAGCCCCACCCCCCGGAGTCATCTCTGTACAAGTACCCCTCAGACCTCCCGTACATGGGCTCCTATCACGCCCACCCGCAGAAGATGAACTTTGTGGCACCCCACCCTCCAGCCCTCCCCGTGACATCTTCCAGTTTTTTTGCTGCCCCAAACCCATACTGGAATTCACCAACTGGGGGTATATACCCTAACACTAGGCTCCCCACCAGCCATATGCCTTCTCATCTGGGCACTTACTACTAAACACCTGATGGAGGCCTTTCCCATCAGCGTGCATTCACCAGCCCATCACCGCAAACTCTATCGGAGAACATGAATCAAAAGTGCCTCAAGAGGAATGAAAAAAGCTTTACTGGGGCTGGGGAAGGAAGCCGGGGAAGAGATCCAAAGACTCTTGGGAGGGAGTTACTGAAGTCTTACTACAGAAATGAGGAGGATGCTAAAAATGTCACAAATATGGACATATCATCTGTGGACTGACCTTGTAAAAGACAGTGTATGTAGAAGCATGAAGTCTTAAGGACAAAATGCCAAAGAAAGTGGTCTTAAGAAATGTATAAACTTTAGAGTAGAGTTTGGAATCCCGCTAATGCAAACTGGGATGAAACTAAAGCAATAGAAACAACACAGTTTTGACCTAACATACCGTTTATAATGCCATTTTAAGGAAAACTACCTGTATTTAAAAATAGAAACATATCAAAAACAAGAGAAAAGACACGAGAGAGACTGTGGCCCATCAACAGACATTGATACGCAACTGCACGGCATGTGCTGTTTTGGTTGAAATCAAATACATTCCGTCTGATGGACAGATGTCAGCTTTCTCAAACTGTGAAGATGACCCAAAGTTTCCAACTCCTTTACAGTATTACCGGGACTGTGAACTAAAGGTGGGACTGAGGATGTGTATAGAGTGAGCGTGTGACCGTAGACAGAGGGGTGAAGGAGGAGGAGGAGGAGGCAGAGAAGGAGGAGACCAGGGCTGGGAAAGAAACTTCTCAAGCAATGAAGACTGGACTCAGGACATTTGGGGACTGTGTACAATGAGTTACGGAGACTTGAGGGTTCATGCAGTCAGTGTTATACCAAACCCAGTGTTAGGAGAAAGGACACAGCGTAATGGAGAAAGGGGAAATAGTAGAATTCAGAAACAAAAATGTGCATCTCTTTCTTTGTTTGTCAAATGAAAATTTTAACTGGAATTGTCTGATATTTAAGAGAAACATTCAGGACCTCATCTTTATGTGGGGGCTTTGTTCTCCACAGGGTCAGGTAAGAGATGGCCTTCCTGGCTGCCACAATCAGAAATCACGCAGGCATTTTGGGTAGGCGGCCTCCAGTTTTCCTTTGAGTCGCGAACGCTGTGCGTTTGTCAGAATGAAGTATACAAGTCAATGTTTTTCCCCCCCTTTTTATATAATAATTATATAACTTATGCATTTATACACTACGAGTTGATCTCGGCCAGCCAAAGACACACGACAAAAGAGACAATCAATGATATAATGTGGCCTTGAATTTTAACTCTGTATGCTTAATGTTTACAATATGAAGTTATTAGTTCTTAGAATGCAGAATGTATGTAATAAAATAAGCTTGGCCTAGCATGGCAAATCAGATTTATACAGGAGTCTGCATTTGCACTTTTTTCAGTGACTAAAGTTGCTTAATGAAAACATGTGCTGGATGTTGTGGATTTTGTGTTATAATTTTACTTTGTCCAGGAACTTGTGCAAGGGAGAGTCAAGCAAACAGGATGTTTGGTACCCAGACGGCGTCAGCCTCTGCAGGTCCTTCTTTCACCCTCATCTCTCTTATTTCTAGCCCCTTTTGGAACAGAAGGACCCCAGGTTCCACATCGGAGCCTCCATATTTATGCCTGGAATGGAAAGAGGCCTAGGAAGCTGGGGTTGTCATTGAGAAATTCTAGTTCAGCACCTGGTCACAAATACCCTTAATTCCTGCTGTGATTAAAAAACATTTGTTGAATGGTGAACAAGCTACTGCTCATAATGCAAACTGTATTATTACTGGTAAATAAAGTGTCATGGATAGCTGTGATTTCTCACTTTACCGAAACAAGGGACAACTTCTAGATTTGCCATGCGGTTTCTCTTTCAGGAGATCTCACTTAGGTAGACAGCTTTAATCTTGCTACATCAGTTACCTGGGCACTGTGGCTTGGGATTCACGAGTCCTGAACCTGATACGCTGGCTATCCCTTGAAGACAATGTTTATTTCTATAATCTAGAGCCAGTTTCCCTGGGCATCTTTTCTTTGCCTCACAAATGCTGCCAACCTTAGTCCAGGGGAAGGCAACTCAAAGGTGAAAATACAAGCTGACCGTGCGAAGGCGCTAGCCTAAACATCTTAGCTGAATCGGTTTCTGAATTGGCCCTTTTCATAGCTATTTCAGGGCCTGTTTTTTCACGTTGTAATCCTTTTGCTATGATGATGTGAAGTTGCCAAACCTCTGTGCTGTGGATGTTTTGGCAGTGGGCTTTGAAGTCGGCAGGATACGATTACCAACGCTCCCGACACACCGTGTCATTTGGATTAGACAGAGCCCAACCATCCATCATTTTGCAGCAGCCTGGGAAGGCCCACAAAGTGCCTGTATCTCCTTAGGGAAAATAAATAAATACAATCATGAAAGCTGGCAGTTAGGCTGACCCAAACTGTGCTAATGGAAAAGATCAGTCATTTTTATTTTGGAATGCAAAGTCAAGACACACCTATATTCTGCATAGAAATACACATTTACTTGGATAATCACTCAGTTCTCTCTTTCAAGACTGTCTTATGAGCAAGATCATAAAAACAAGACATGATTATCATATTCAATTTTAACAGATGTTTTCCGTTAGATCCCTCAACCCTCCACCCCCAATCCAGGTTATTAGCAAGTCTTATGAGCAACTGGGATGTTGGATAACATGATAATACTGAGTTCCTTCAAATACATAATTCTTAAATTGTTTCAAAATGGCAGTAATTCTCTGTTCCTGTTGTAATCTAATTCCAAAACACCCTCCAGGTCATATCCATAATTGCATGAACCTTTTCTCTCTGTTTCTCCCTGTCTCTTGGCTTGCCCTGATGTATACTCAGACTCCTGTACAATCAGACTCCTGTACAATCAATCAGACTCCTGTACAATCAGACTCCTGCTGGCAAGGGATTTGTCTTCTTTTCTTGTCTTAATTGTCTTTCGGGCCTTGTATGTGGTAAAATCACCAAATCACAGTCGAGACTTTATTTTTGTTCCTAGTTTGATGCCCTTATGTCCCGGAGGGGTTCACAAACTGCTTTGTCAGGACTGCTGCAGTTAGAAGGCTCACTGCTCCTCCTAAGCCCTCTGCACAGAGGTAGCACCTGCAGCCCAGGAGCAGGAGCCCGAGGAGCTGCCCTCTGACAGCAGGTGCAGCCGAGATGGCTACAGCTCGGGAGCTGGGAAGGTGATGGGGCACAGGGAAACACAGGTGTTCTGCAGCACTGCAAAGTGACCCACTGCCTGGAGAAAGAGAAAAAAATATACTGTTTTAAAGCTGGTTTAATTAGCCTCTCATTACTTCATTCAAATAAAGTCATGAGGAGACTAATTAGAGAATAAAAATTACTTTGGACTATTAAAAAATACATCAAATTCTGTGCCTTCTCTTTATCTTAACCTTGATTTAAAGAAATCTTGTTGACTCACACCTGTAATCCCAACACTTTGAAGGGCGGAGGCGGGCAGATCGCGTGAGCCCGGGAGCTCAGGACCAGCCTGGGCAACATAAGAGTACCCAGTCTCTACAAAAAAATTAATAAATACAAAAATTAGCTGGGCATGGTGGTGCACAACTGCAGTCCCAGGAGTTCAAGGCTGCAGTGAGCTGTGACCACACCACTAGCCTGGGTGACAGAGTGAAACCCTGATTCAAAAATAAAATAAATTTTTAACAAAGCAGCCCAGATTAGTGCTATACAGAAACAACTAGATAAACTTTTCTAACTTGTAATTTTAAACTCATTTTACTGAGTAAAACATAATTATTTTCTCACAAAAAAATGTTAAACTATTATTCTGTTGGAGAAAGTCATAATGTTACCTGATTATAATTTGCACTAGAAGATGTGAATTACAAACTTCTGCAGGAAGCATGTTACATGTAGAAACTTTATGGAAAAAAGAAATGGTTTTTTCATGTTCTATAGCCACACAGCATGTTTCCTAAAGAAGATAATACAGAAATAGTAGGTAGCCAGAATTTCATCCTGACGGGACTTCATAAAACAGTCTGGAGATATTACAAGGTTGTGACTGATTGAATAAGCACAGCCAAAGAGTACTAATTAAAAAATGGATACTCATCTAGAAGGGAGGTGGCAGGATTAAACCCCAGGCTGCCACCCTTGAACTTACTTGGTCATACTTTACTCAGATGAGGATACAGAAGATATCCTGATCACAGCTCCAAATGCCATGGGGCTGAGATGACAATAGGTTATGTGACACATCCAGGATGCCAAAGAACAGGTTAAGGTGATGGGTTAGATCTTGAAGGTGTTAGGACCTCCATCCAGTCCTCTCCAAAACACCTGGGGGTTTGATGGAGCAGCAGCACGTGTGAAAAGGACTTCAGCGTTTTGGAGATGACAGTGATGAGATGTAGAATAGCAGCTTTTAATGAGCCATGACTAGGTCAGGTGCTGTATATACACTGCCTCATTACTCCTTCCAACTGCCCCCATGGTACACTTTAAAAAAAATGTCTTGACAGATTGAACCATTTGCCCAGCTCTCCAAGGTAAGAGGTGGAACAAATGCTTGTGCCAGGGCTAGCTAATGCCAGAAGTTTTTTTTAAATCTTAAGCTATTTTGCCTCATATGAACAGAAAATTAAACAGGAAGGTGACATGACTGCCCAATCTTAGGCTGCATTTTCTGAAACAGGTCACAAATGAGGACTTATTTGTTACACATTAAACAGACTGCAATATCAATTGTGGGCCTACACTTAAAGAGTGACATAGGACAGTTAGTGCAAGTTCAGTGGGGAGAGACAAGGGGAATGAGAGAACCCAGGACCATGTCTAGGAGGGGCTGTCAGTGTCTCTGCTGGGAGTGGGATTACCCTTATCACCCATTGATTCAGGACCCAGCACAGTGCCTAGCAATATCAAGCTGTCAGAAAACATTTGCAGCTATATATGCGTGAACGAACATCCAGAAAGGTAACATCTGGACTAAAGGTGGGCTCAGCAGGGATGTCCATTGGCCAAATTCAAGAGAGAGCTTTTTAACAGTTGGAGGAGCTCCAGATGGAATGGTCAGTCTTTGTCCAGGAGTTCCTGGATATGGGGTGTGCTTATTTAACAACAATGTAACTATTTGCCAGGTGTTTGGCAGCACATGGACTACATGGCTATTTAGGTCTTCTTCGGTCCTGTGCAACTTGGGTTCTGTGAAATATTAAGTGTTGTCTATAAACACATCCATAGAAAGTCAGGGGTGAGAGTCTGAAATCAATGATGGCTTAGTAGCCTCACTCTTGATCAGTACCAGTTTGTCCTAAGAGTCAGCAGTACGTTAGGGCTTTAGACGTTACAGAGGCAGTGGAATCACCCCAAATTGAATTATATTGTGGCTCTGTGTCTCTAAATTGACTGGAGCACAGTCTGCTTGGAGATGAAAATACATCCTATTTTCTCGGCATTGCAGGGCCCAGGTGAATGGTGAGAAACAGCCAACTGATGGGATAAATGAACTTTGCTTCCATGTTTTCTCACTTATGAGGAAGACCACCCCCTACAGCATACTTGCATAAATACATGTCCTCAGTGTGGTTGGTCACAGCCTGCTCAGTATTAGATATGCATCAGCTGAGTGTCAGTCTGCCTCAGGGGCCCTCAATCCCACTCCAGACTAACGATTCCCACCTCCAAGTAGTCATGGGAGGCCAGGAGCCAGGGCTGATTTCCATTTGCACTCATGAGGTTGAGGCTAAGGAAGGGGTGGGGTGTAAACAAAATGTACAAGAAAGAATTTGCTGTAGAAATCATGAACCATTCTGTAAAGTCTCTTAACTGGATAAGCCAGGATGTATCAAGATGTTAACAACTTTTTATTTTAAGTAAGTTCTCTTATTAATTTTTGGTTTTTTTACTTGGCAAGAATACAACTGAAACTTGTTTGAAAGGTTTGGAGGTGGGTGGATGTATAACTTGCCCAACCTTTTTAAATTAAGAGTGAAGAGAAAGGAAAAGGCTAGCTGTCCTAATCTTTTCTATGGCATCAGGGCAATGGTTTCTAAGCTGTCTCATCAGAATTGGCAGCAGGCTGCTGGCAGGAGGGGGAGGCTGGCATTCCAGTTCTAAGTAATTCCAGATATTAAGCTTTCGGGTCCAGAGAGGAGCCTCCCAGTGGATATCATTTTCTCCTTTAAACAATAATACTAATTGCTACTACTTTTGATAATAATAATAGCTTAGTGCCAAACAATGTGCATACACTATCTTTTTCATTTAACTGGCACAATAACACTTTGAGATAGTTTTATCCATATTCTACAGATGTGAAATGGAGGCTTTGAGAGGTTAAACCATGTTATAAATCACTCTAAGTCACAGGAAAATCTTACAACTTTCAGGATTTGAAATTGGAATGGCCTTCCTAAGCCATCGCTTGGACAGCCTTCAGGGCATGTCAAATGGAGTGCCCTCTCCTTATCTAGCTATGCTGGGCAGCAGCCCGGTTGTTGGTAGTTATCAGACAGGAAGCAAACCGCACCCCTCCCATTTCCCTGCTGTGCCCTTTGGTTTTAGGGCGGGAGTGCTGCTTGCTGGGGATGCAGGCGGACTCCAGGCCGCTTTGATGGAGAACACAGGATACGTGCTGCAGGTGCTCTTCTGGGCCAAGTCCCAACTGCTGGGCCATAACCTGGGGGAGGCGAGTGGGACTAGGCCCCATGGCTGTGAAGAGACCCACCATACAGCGGCCTCAGGGTTGGGTTTTCTACTTCCATCTGCTCTGATGCTTGGGGTCAGAGGGAAGGCCCTCTCAGCTCAGGCAGGTCCTGCCTGCAGAAGAATAAATGGCTGTTCTTTTCTTCCGTCTTTGCAGCCAACTCAGGAGTCAGGTGGATGAAAATGGAAATATCCCTTTCCTAGTACGAAGAATATGGGTTAAGCCTGCAGCAGTGGGCAGGCCAGCACTTCCAACCTTCTGATGTGGTTGGGAAGGTGCAGGACAGGAAGCGACTCCCATTGGACAGAGACCTGAACTGTTTCCGTCAGAGTAGGACCCGCCTCTTCCTGTGAAACAGAGCGGAAGTGGTGGGAGAAAGCCAGAGTAACAAGTAAGTGTCCGTCCCATGGGAATATGCATAGTGAGAAATGAACAATAGGCCCAGATTCACATCTGACAATTCCACAGTTCTTTTTAGAAGAAACCCCTCCCTTCATCATATTTTCTAACCTGAGACCCTGGACCTGTCTGTGCCTCTGTCCGTTCACACTCATGTGGCACAGGGCATTTTAAAGTGGAACTATGCAATGGTCACCAGATTTTAAACCAACACTGTCAGGTCCATGCTCACTAAGCCGCCCTACTCCAGTTAAAAAGAAAATACTAACAGAGGATCTATAGCTTTCATTCAAGGAAGGCTGAGTATTTGTTAAGATCATTTTTTTTCTAAGTTCACTCAGCTGTTAAGCAGCAAGGACAGGATTTGGATCAGGTTCTGTTTGATTCCAAACCCACCATGAGGAGCCACTGTGCTATTTTATCTCTGAGAAAGACCTGACTTCAAACCCAACCTCTATCTTATGAGAGTCATGATAGGATGAGCAAACAAACAAATAATTATTCATATGATGCTGGGAAGTTAAATAAGGCAGGAAGAGACTAGATAGAATGGGGAAGACAGTTGGAAGGAAGCTGAATTGTAAGTTAGTGTGTGATGTCCAGTTGTGTTGGGGGTGCAGGAGGATGATCAGCAAGAGAGTGGGACTATGACTACCTGGGGACTATACTGGGGCCCACAACAGACCTACGGTAGAGAGGCCTATAAAGGACGCTGTGCCTCCTATGGAGTGTTACACACACCGAGTAAACAAGTGATGCACGATCAAGCCAAATGAATCCAGGCTGTAGAATGTTCAGCTGAGTGAATGCTATGTTTTGAAGTCTATTTACAGGTTGTGATTTCACCAAAGTGTTTCCTAATCTCTGTCCAGTTCTTCAACCCAATTCTCAGTTTTTGTTCCACCGTGTGTTGGGCTGTGTGGGAATGGTTTTTGGAAATAAGGTTACTGTATTATTAGAATCCAAGATAAAATCAGTGGGGAGCAAGCATGTCTGCTCTCATTTATTTAACAAGTATTTGCTAAGAATCTTTGATGTCACAATGATGTAAGAGGTACAGAAAGGTGTTAGGGAGTTCTCGCCCTTGGAGAGATTATAATCTAGAAAGGGAAAATGTACATAAAAATCTCTAGTGCAAGACAAGACGTACATGAACCTATCATGGTTGCCCATCCTATGAGCCTGACTCTCTTAACATAGAGGTCGGGTTTGAAGTCAGGTCTTTCTCAGAGGTAAAACAGCACAGTGGCTCCTCGTGGTGGGTTTAGAATCAAACAGCACCTGATCTGAATCCTTTCCTTGCTGCTTAACAGCTAAATGATCTTAACAAGTACTCAGCCTTCCTTGAATGAAAGCTGTAGATGCTCTGTTAGTATTTTCTTCTTAATTGGAGCAGGGTGGCTTAGTGAGCATGTGTGAGCTGCTTCTGAGTATAAGGATACGCGTACTTACATAGTGGGCTGAGCAGGAAAGGCTTATTGAAGGAGGTGATATTTCAGAAAGGGAAGAGTTTTGATGAATAGAATGCATTCCAGGCAGGGCTTTTTTTTTTTTTTTTTCTTGAGCAAAGGCATGGGGTCAGAAAACAATTAATCTTCAGGAGCAAAACATACTAGTGATGGAAACAAAACAAAACAAAACAA
Organism: Theropithecus gelada; assembly: GCF_003255815.1. Taxonomy (NCBI): domain Eukaryota; kingdom Metazoa; phylum Chordata; class Mammalia; order Primates; family Cercopithecidae; genus Theropithecus; species Theropithecus gelada. Next base: position 22,980 of record NW_020257787.1, read on the forward strand.
AAATCCCAAGCAGTCTGTGGTTTAAAAAACAATATAAGGCCAAGTAGAATGTTCATTTTTTGTATTTAATGAGCCAAAAAATACTGAGGAGTGGGGTTTGGGGTATCCTGCTACACATGTGGACCATGTCTGAAAAGTCATGGCACTTCTGGGTCTGACCTACCGTAGTCTGTTGTAGGGGTTCCATCAGGCTGGTGGGAAAAACATTAAAGATGGTTATAGTAATAGCCACAAACTCTCTTGGAAGGCCTGAGAGTTTGCATAACTTCAGTAATGGATCTGGCTGAAGGTGGCCTGGTCCCTTTACCTTTAGTTAATTATATTAAAGTAGTAACAAAGGAATGTGGGGAGTTTTTCTAGCTAGCTTGTTTACTCATGTGGTCTTAAGACTAACCTTTGCTTTACCACAGGTGCTTAACTGCTTTCTACTCGGGAAGTCCACTATGTCAATTACCCTCTAGTGGTGTTGACTCAAGCCTTTGTCAATTAGTCTTTACCAAATAAATGTGAGTCTCTAGCTGGTCGACAACTGTTTACTCTCCAGGGAGACTGTAAGCGGCTGAGACATTTAGCTGGACTGGCAGAGCAGAACATCTGTGTGTCAGTGTATGTTATTCATCTGTCATTGGGTCAGGGTCTGTGGGGCAGACCCCCACAGTCTGTGGTATGAAGAAGAGTTGGAGCACAGCAGAGCAAAAAATTGGCTGCAGACATTTTAAAATATAAAGCCATTCAAATAATAAGCAGTTTTGGGAGATATCCCTAAGACTTTTTTTTAAGTGGCTTCTGTCTCTTCCTTCGGTAGAGATTATATGAAACAATTGCTGAAAAATACGTAAATATTGGGGGCTGATCTAAACATTTGAGGATGAGGGATGTAAAAACATGTTTGAGGATATCTCACATTGCTGTGAAATATAATAGAAAGGTGATAATAAATACATTTGTCATGTGCTTAATAGTTTACAAAGAGCTTACTCATGTGCTGTCTCAGTTCATGCAAAAAATCTTAAAGATATAAATTTATTTACTCTTTCATTCAGAACAAAGATTGATCTACAATAGCAGATGTGAAATTAGGCACAAGGAATACAAAAGAAATGGAACACAGGCCCTGACTTTGTAGACCTCAGAGTCTTGTAGAATTCCTGTCCCCATTTGAAGATGAGAAGTAGAGACTCCAAGAGGGAATATACATCTTAAAACATGTAGCTAGTGAAAAGCAGAGCTTGAACTTGGACCCAATACTTGGATGCTAGCCAGGTACATTTTCAGCCACCCAGTGCTACTTTCTCAATGGTACTACAAGAACTTGATACAGAAAAAACAGGAAGCCAGGCAGTTGGTTCGTATATTTACAGAGGTACTGACCTTTCTGTGGAAGGAAGTATGCTTATTGTAGGCATTATTGCCAGATCTTAAGTCTCAGCATCTCATTCCTCCACCCCCCAAGTCCAAGATACAGTAGTTTAAATTGAGCTTCCAAAGGTTCTTTGGGAAATTTTTGAAAACAAAATGTAAAAGGAAACAATAAGAAGAGTAGCAAAGCAAGAGAGAGGTTGAGAGAAGTTATCCCATTAATGGGAAAAGATTAGAGTCTATAGGATTCACAAGCAATGGTGACCTAGACCATCATGAATGTGTAAGTCCTGGGTACTTACAGGAATTTAGGGTGTGGCTCTGCTAGGGAGCTGAAGCCTTGGTTATGCAGATTCTGGCCCCATCAGGGATCCCTGTACCTGTACTTGACACTGAAGCCATAACCCTATAGGGTTTGGAGCAAAGAGTATGCACTGAGGACCAGAAGACGCTTGCTTCCAGGATCTATGGATGGAGCGGAACTCACAATGATGATGACATTAAAAGACTCAAAATTCTCACAAATTCTTGGTGGAGTCAATTTCATTTTTATTTTATAACAAGAAGAATGTAATTTCTTGCACTACCTTCATACCTACTTTTTAATATAGTTATGTGAGTTATTGATAAAACAAGTAAAAAAAAAAAACAAGAAATGGAAGATTAACAAACTTGACCTAATGGGGTTAGAGCACTGCTCCCAACAACTAAAAAATACAAATTCTTACACATGGATCATTTATACAAATTTACCGTAAATAGGTTTATAAAGAAAATCACAACACATTTAAATGGCTAAAATAATATACCTACTTAGACCTAAAGCAATTATGCTAGGTGTCAATAAAAAGTTAAGTAGAAAAATTTACTTAGGAAATATACTAACATTTTAAAAAAGAAATTACAATGTAAGTTAGACAATATGGTTTAGTATAACAAAAATACATATAAAATTTGTGGTATATAGCTAAAACAGCAAATAGAAATTTATAGTCTGAAATATTTATATTGAAATAGAAAAGAGGATGATAATTAGTGAACCAATCATCCATTTTAAAAAGTTGGCAAAAGAGCAGCAAAATGAACAAACAAAAAACAATTAGGATATTATAAACATAAGAACAGAAATTAACAAATTGAAAAACTTGAAATACAGAGAATCAACAAAGATAAAAATTAGAGTTTTTAACAAGATTAATAAAATGGACAAGTCTTGTCTTTTGTGAGATTACTTTAAAAAAGAAAAGACAGATAATATTAAGAATAAAAATGGGAATACGTTTATGGTTGCTAAGGACTTTCAAATGATTAGAGGATGTTGTGAACTATTTTATGCCTATTTATCTGAAAAGTATATTAAATGAATAAATTTGTGTAGAAAACAAACCTGGCCAAACTGACACAAGAAGAAATAGAAAACCTGAATGATCTTACAGCCATTAAAGAAACTGAATTCATAGTCATAGTTTTTCCCTGAAAGAAAGCTAAAGTCAGATGGCTTCATCAGTTAGGTCAATCAAATATTTAAGGTCCAAAATTTCCCAAAATATTGTGGAGAATATAAAAAAGAAGTAACACTCCCCAATAAAATTTATAAAATTTGTAGACTAGCATAACTTTGATACCAAAAACAACAACAGTACAAAGAAGGCCAATTATTCTTATGAATGCAAGATGCAAAAATATTAAACCAAATATTAGCAAGGAGAATTCAGCCATGTATAAAAAAGAAATTATATCATGATCAAGGTGGGTTGATCAAAATTGTGCAAAGTTGGGTTAATATTGGGAAATCAATGTCTCCCCCACATGAAAACATTATAGAAGAAAAATATGATTATCTGAATACGTATAGAAAGTGTAATTGAGCATCTATATGTTATTAACTACTAGCAGACTAAGAAAAGAATATGACTTCTTTAACCTGATAATAGTATCTGTAGAAAACATATAACAAATATTTCACAAGAAGCTATATAATTGAAAGCATTTTCCTTGCTGTCAAGAATAAGACAAAAATGCTTACTATTCGACATAGATTTGGAGGCTTACCAGAATACTATGGCAAGGAAAAAAGAAATAAAAACGGTAAGTATTGGAATGAAACAAATCTATTAGTATTCATATAAAATATGGCTGTGCATGTATAAAATTCTAATTAATCATTAGGTTAATTTTTGAATTTGTAAGAGTTTTAGCAAAATTATTGGAATCAAAATTCAGTTGCATTTCTACATATAACATATACATTGAGAAGGTTAAATTAAAAAATATATCATTTTCAATAGCATAAAAATGTAATATCTAAGAATAATTCTATAAAGATATGAAAGAGCTTTATGGGAAAACAAAACTTCATTTAAAAACATTAAAGACAATCTAAGCAAATGAAATCATGGATCATGTTCATGGATTTAATAATTCTGTATTATAAAGATGTCTGTTGTTTGCAAGATGATCTAGAAATCCACTGCAGTTCCTCTAAAAAAAAAAAAAATCCGGCAGTACTATTTTTTTTTATAAGCTGTTTTTAAAATTATACAGAGGGCCAGATTGCATAGGCCCAGCTATGCTTGAAAGCACAGCCTATGTGTTGTGTTTTTTGTTCACCTAGGAACTAAATCTTATTATAAAGTTGTAGTATTTAAGAATAACATTATGGATGGCTCAAAAGAAACACAACAATGGAATAGGAGAGTCCATAAACTAACAGATGTGGATACTTGATATAATCAGAAATAGTACTAAACATCAATTCAGAAAGAGTGGATTTTTCAATAAATGAGGTCAAAAAACTAGAAAACTTTATAATAGGGAAAACTTATTGGACCTATATATAATGCCACATGTAAAAGTCAATCATACATATATGATTAAGGATTTAAATGTAAAATTTAAACTTATAAAGCATTTTAGAAGATATTACAGGAGAATATGACCTTGAGGTCCAAAGGGTTTTATAAAACAAGACATAAAAACTACAACCTGTAAAAGAAATATTGATAGATATTACTATATTAAAATTAAGGGTGTTTAAATTAAAATATATCATTAAAGAGAGTGAAAAGATAAACTACCTGCTGGGAGAAAGTTCTGTAACTCATATCCCCTGCAAAACACTAGTAACCAGAATGTATAACTATTGTAAATCAACAAGTAAAAACAGTGGGAAATATGCAAAAGAGTTGAATAGCTCACTTTTCAAGAGGGTAAACATGATGAACAATTAATTGTAAACAATTCTCAAGCTCATGGTAACTGAGGGTATATAAATTAAAATCAAAATAATATCTGTTTTGCACCCACCATTTTGGCAAACATTAAAAAGTCTGATTTGAAAAAGCCCAAATAGCCAAGACAATCCTAAGCAAAAAGAACAAAGCCGAAGGCATCACACTACCCAACTTTAAACTATAATACAGGGCTGTGGTAACCAAAGCAGCATGGTACTGGTACAAAAACAGACACACAGACCAATGGAACAGAATAGAGAACCCAAAAATAAGACTGCACACCTACAACCATCTGATCTTGGACAAAAATGATAAAAAACAAGCAATGGGGAAAGGATTCCCTGTTCAATAAATGGTGCTAGGATAAGTGGTTAGCCATATGCAGAATACTGAAACTAGACCACCTCCTTATACCATATACAAAAATTAACTCAAGATGGCTTAAAGAATTAAATGTAAAACCCAAAACTATAAAAATTCTGGAAGACAACCTAGGCAATATCATTCAGGACGTAGGCACAGGCAAAGGTTTCATGATGAAGATGCCAAAAGCAATTGAATGAAAGCAAAAATTGACAAATGGGATCTAATCAAACTAATGAGCTTCTGCACAACAAAAGAAACTATCAACAGAATAAACACACAATCTACAGAAAAATTTTTGCAAACTATACATCTGACAAAGGTCTAATATCCAGCATCTATAAGGAACTTAAACAAATTTATTAATTTCTTTACAAAGAAAAAAGCAACCCTAGTAACAAGTGAGCAAAAGTCATGAACAGACACTTTTCAAAAGAAAACATACATGCAGCCAACAATTATTCGAAAAAACAGCTCAACATCACTGATCATTGGAGAAATGCAAATCAAAACCACAATAAGATACCATCTAACATCAGTCAGAATGGCTATTCTTAAAAGTGAAAACATAACAGATGCTGGCAAGGTTGTGGATAAAAAGGAATGCTTATACACTGTTGGTGGGAGTGTGAATTAGTTCAGCCATTGTGGAAGACAGTGTGGCGATTCCTCAAAGACCTAAAGACAGAAATACCATTCGACTTAGCAATCCCATTACTGGGTATATACCCAAAGAAATATAAAATGTTCTATTATAAAGACATGTTCATCCCAATGTTCTCTGCAGCACTATTCACAATAGCAAAGGCATGAAATCAGCCTAAATGCCCATCAATGATAGACTGGATAAAGAAAATATGGTACCTATTTTGTGTACTATGAAATAGTACTGGAACAGCTCCAGTCTCCAACTCCCAGCGCGAGCGACACAGAAGACCCGTGATTTCTGCATTTTCAACTGAGGTACTGGGTTCATCTCACTGGGGAGTGCCGGACGATGGGTGCTGGTCAGCTGCTGCAGCCCGACCAGACCAGCGAGAGCTGAAGCAGGGCGAGTCATTGCCTCACCTGGGAAGCGCAAGGGGGAAGGGAATCCCTTTTCCTAGCCAGGGGAACTGAGACACACAACACCTGGAAAATCAGGTAACTCCCACCCCAATACTGTGCTTTAAGCAAACAGGCACACCAGGAGATCATATCCCACACCTGGCTGGGAGGGTCCCACACCCACAGAGCGTCCCTCATTGCTAGCACAGCAGTCTGTGATCTACCGGCAAGGCAGCAGCGAGGCTGGGGGAGGGGCGCCCGCCATTGCTGAGGCTTAAGTAGGTAAACAAAACTGCTAGGAAGCTCGAACTGGGTGGAGCTCACAGCAGCTCAAGGAAACCTGCCTGTCTCTGTAGACTCCACCTCTGGGGACAGGGCACAGTCAGCAATAACAAACACAACAGAAACCTCTGCAGACACAAACGACTCTGTCTGACAGCTTTGAAGAGAGCAGTGGATCTCCCAACACGGAGGTTGAGATCTGAGAAGGGACAGACTCCCTGCTCAAGCGGGTCCCTGACCCCTGAGTAGCCTAACTGGGAGACATCCCCCACTAGGGGCAGTCTGACACCCCACACCTCACAGGGTGGAGTACACCCCTGAGAGGAAGCTTCCAAAGCAAGAATCAGACAGGTACACCCGCTGTTCAGCAATATTCTATCTTCTGCAGCCTCTGCTGCTGATACCCAGGCAAATAGGGTCTGGAGTGGACCTCAAGCAATCTCCAACAGACCTACAGCTGAGGGTCCTGACTGTTAGAAGGAAAACTATCAAACAGGAAGGACACCTACACCAAAACCCCATCAGTACATCACCATCATCAAAGACCACAGGCAGATAAAACCACAAAGATGGGGAAAAAGCAGGGCAGAAAAGCTGGAAATTCAAAAAATAAGAGCTCATCTTCCCCGGCAAAGGAGCGCAGCTCATCGCCAGCAACGGATCAAAGCTGGACGGAGAATGACTTTGACGAGATGAGAGAAGAAGGCTTCAGTCCATCAAATTTCTCACAGCTAAAGGAGGAATTACGTACCCAGCGCAAAGAAACTAAAAATCTTGAAAAAAAAGTGGAAGAATTGACGGCTAGAGTAATTAATGCAGAGAAGGTCATAAACGAAATGAAAGAGATGAAAACCATGACACGAGAAATACGTGACAAATGCACAAGCTTCAGTAACTGACTCGATCAACTGGAAGAAAGAGTATCAGCGATTGAGGATCAAATGAATGAAATGAAGCGAGAAGAGAAACCAAAAGAAAAAAGAAGAAAAAGAAATGAACAAAGCCTGCAAGAAGTATGGGATTATGTAAAAAGACCAAATCTACGTCTGATTGGGGTGCCTGAAAGTGAGGGGGAAAATGGAACCAAGTTGGAAAACACTCTTCAGGATATCATCCAGGAGAACTTCCCCAACCTAGTAGGGCAGGCCAACATTCAAATCCAGGAAATACAGAGAATGCCACAAAGATACTCCTCGAGAAGAGCAACTCCAAGACACATAATTGCCAGATTCACCAAAGTTGAAATGAAGGAAAAAATCTTAAGGGCAGCCAGAGAGAAAGGTCGGGTTACCCACAAAGGGAAGCCCATCAGACTCACAGCAGATCTCTCGGCAGAAACTCTCCAAGCCAGAAGAGAGTGGGGGCCAATATTCAACATTCTTAAAGAAAAGAATTTTAAACCCAGAATTTCATATCCAGCCAAACTAAGTTTCATAAGTGAAGGAGAAATAAAATCCTTTACAGATAAGCAAATGCTTAGAGATTTTGTCACCACTAGGCCTGCCTTACAAGAGACCCTGAAGGAAGCACTCAACATGGAAAGGAACAACCGGTACCAGCCATCTCAAAAACATGCCAAAATGTAAAGACCATCGAGGCTAGGAAGAAACTGCATCAACTAATGAGCAAAATAACCAGTTAATATCATAATGGCAGGATCAAGTTCACACATAACAATCTTAACCTTAAATGTAAATGGACTAAATGCTCCAATTAAAAGACACAGACTGGCAAACTGGATAAAGAGTCAAGACCCATCAGTCTGCTGTATTCAGGAGACCCATCTCACACGCAGAGACATACATAGGCTCAAAATAAAGGGATGGAGGAAGATTTACCAAGCAAATGGAGAACAAAAAAAAGCGGGGGTTGCAATACTAGTCTCTGATAAAACAGACTTTAAACCATCAAAGATCAAAAGAGACAAAGAAGGCCATTACATAATGGTAAAGGGATCAATTCAACAGGAAGAGCTAACTATCCTAAATATATATGCACCCAATACGGGAGCACCCAGATTTATAAAGCAAGTCCTTAGAGACTTACAAAGAGACTTAGACTCCCATACAATAATAATGGGAGACTTCAACACTCCACTGTCTACATTAGACAGATCAACGAGACAGAAAGTGAACAAGGATATCCAGGAATTGAACTTATCTCTGCAGCAAGCAGACCTAATAGACATCTATAGAACTCTCCACCCCAAATCAACAGAATATACATTCTTCTCAGCACCACATCGTACTTACTCCAAAATTGACCACGTAATTGGAAGTAAAGCACTCCTCAGCAAATGTACAAGAACAGAAATTATAACAAACTGTCTCTCAGACCACAGTGCAATCAAACTAGAACTCAGGACTAAGAAACTCAATCAAAATCGCTCAACTACATGGAAACTGAACAACCTGCTCCTGAATGACTACTGGGTACATAACGAAATGAAGGCAGAAATAAAGATGTTCTTTGAAACCCATGAGAACAAAGATACAACATACCAGAATCTCTGGGACACATTTAAAGCAGTGTGTAGAGGGAAATTTATAGCACTAAATGCCCACAAGAGAAAGCAGGAAAGATCTAAAATTGACACTCTAACATCGCAATTAAAAGAACTAGAGAAGCAAGAGTAAACACATTCAAAAGCTAGCAGAAGGGAAGAAATAACTAAGATCAGAGCAGAACTGAAGGAGATAGAGACACAAAAAACCCTCCAAAAAATCAATGAATCCAGGAGTTGGTTTTTTGAAAAGATCAACAAAATTGACAGACCACTAGCAAGATTAATAAAGAAGAAAAGAGAGAAGAATCAAATCAACGCAATTAAAAATGATAAAGGGGATATTACCACCGACCCCACAGAAATACAAACTACCATCAGAGAATACTATAAACACCTCTACGCAAATAAACTGGAAAATCTAGAAGAAATGGATAATTTCCTGGACACTTACACTCTTCCAAGACTAAACCAGGAAGAAGTTGAATCCCTGAATAGACCAATAGCAGGCTCTGAAATTGAGGCAATAATTAATAGCCTACCAACCAAAAAAAGTCCAGGACCAGATGGATTCACAGCTGAATTCTACCAGAGGTACAAGGAGGAGTTGGTACCATTCCTTCTGAAACTATTCCAATCAATAGAAAAAGAGGGAATCCTCCCTAACTCATTTTAGAGGCCAACATCATCCTGATACGAAAGCCTGGTAGAGACACAACAAAAAAAGAGAATTTTAGACCAATATCCCTGATGAACATCGATGCAAAAATCCTCAATAAAATACTGGCAAGCCGGATTCAGCAACACATCAAAAAGCTTATCCACCATGATCAAGTGGGCTTCATCCCTGGGATGCAAGGCTGGTTCAACATTCGCAAATCAATAAACATAATCCAGCATATAAACAGAACCAAAGACAAGAACCACATGATTATCTCAATAGATGCAGAAAAGGCTTTTGACAAAATTCAACAGCCCTTCATGCTAAAAACGCTGAATAAATTCGGTATTGATGGAACGTACCTCAAAATCATAAGAGCTATTTATGACAAACCCACAGCCAATATCATACTGAATGGGCAAAAACTGGAAAAATTCCCTTTGAAAACTGGCACAAGACAGGGATGCCCTCTCTCACCACTCCTATTCAACATAGTGTTGGAAGTTCTGGCTAGGGCAATTAGGCAAGAGAAAGAAATCAAGGGTATTCAGTTAGGAAAAGAAGAAGTCAAATTGTCCCTGTTTGCAGATGACATGATTGTATATTTAGAAAACCCCATTGTCTCAGCCCAAAATCTCCTTAAGCTGATAAGCAACTTCAGCAAAGTCTCAGGATACAAAATTAATGTGCAAAAATCACAAGCATTCTTATACACCAGTAACAGACAAACAGAGAGCCAAATCAGGAATGAACTTCCATTCACAATTGCTTCAAAGAGAATAAAATACCTAGGAATCCAACTTACAAGGGATGTAAAGGACCTCTTCAAGGAGAACTACAAACCACTGCTCAGTGAAATAAAAGAGGACACAAACAAATGGAAGAACATACCATGCTCATGGATAGGAAGAATCAATATCGTGAAAATGGCCATACTGCCCAAGGTTATTTATAGATTCAATGCCATCCCCATCAAGCTACCAATGAGTTTCTTCACAGAATTGGAAAAAAACTGCTTTAAAGTTCATATGGAACCAAAAAAGAGCCCGCATCTCCAAGACAATCCTAAGTCAAAAGAACAAAGCTGGAGGCATCACGCTACCTGACTTCAAACTATACTACAAGGCTACAGTAACCAAAACAGCATGGTACTGGTACCAAAACAGAGATATAGACCAATGGAACAGAACAGAGTCCTCAGAAGTAATACCACACATCTACAGCCATCTGATCTTTGACAAACCTGAGAGAAACAAGAAATGGGGAAAGGATTCCCTTTTTAATAAATGGTGCTGGGAAAATTGGCTAGCCATAAGTAGAAAGCTGAAACTGGATCCTTTCCTTACTCCTTATACGAAAATTAATTCAAGATGGATTAGAGACTTAAATGTTAGACCTAATACCATAAAAATCCTAGAGGAAAACCTAGGTAGTACCATTCAGGACATAGGCATGGGCAAAGACTTCATGTCTAAAACACCAAAAGCAACAGCAGCAAAAGCCAAAATTGACAAATGGGATCTCATTAAACTAAAGAGCTTCTGCACAGCAAAAGAAACTACCATCAGAGTGAACAGGCAACCTACAGAATGGGAGAAAATTTTTGCAATCTACTCATCTGACAAAGGGCTAATATCCAGAACCTACAAAGAACTCAAACAAATTTACAAGAAAAAAACAAACAACCCCATCAAAAAGTGGGCAAAGGATATGAACAGACATTTCTCAAAAGAAGACATTCATACAGCCAACAGACATATGAAAAAATGCTCATCATCACTGGCCATCAGAGAAATGCAAATCAAAACCACAATGAGATACCATCTCACACCAGTTAGAATGGCGATCATTAAAAAGTCAGGAAACAACAGGTGCTGGAGAGGATGTGGAGAAATAGGAACACTTTTACACTGTTGGTGGGATTGTAAACTAGTTCAACCATTATGGAAAACAGTATGGCGATTCCTCAAGGATCTTGAACTAGATGTACCATATGACCCAGCCATCCCATTACTGGGTATATACCCAAAGGATTATAAATTATGCTGCTATAAAGACACATGCACACGTATGTTTATTGCAGCACTATTCACAATAGCAAAGACTTGGAATCAACCCAAATGTCCATCAGTGACAGATTGGATTAAGAAAATGTGGCACATATACACCATGGAATACTATGCAGCCATAAAAAAGGATGAGTTTGTGTCCTTTGTAGGGACATGGATGCAGCTGGAAACCATCATTCTTAGCAAACTATCACAAGAACAGAAAACCAAACACCGCATGTTCTCACTCATAGGTGGGAACTGAACAATGAGATCACTTGGACTCAGGAAGGGGAACATCACACACCGGGGCCTATCATGGGGAGGGGGGAGGGGGGAGGGATTGCATTGGGAGTTATACCTGATGTAAATGACGAGTTGATGGGTGCAGCACAGCAACATGGCACAAGTATACATATGTAACAAACCTGCACGTTATGCACATGTACCCTACAACTTAAAGTATAATAATAATAAATAAATTTTAAAAAAATACCAGAAATAATAAATATATGAATAAAAAATTTTTAAATTAAAAAAAAAAAGAAATAGTACTATGTACATATGAAATACTATGCAACCATAAAAAGAATGAGATCATGTCCTTTGCAGGGACATGGATGGAGCTGGAGGTCATTATCCTTCACAAACTAATACAAGAACAGAAAACCAAATACCATATGTTCTCACTTATAAGTGTGAGCTAAATGATGAGAATACATGGACACATAGAGGGGAACAACACACAGTGGGGCCTTTCAGAGTGGGGAGGGTGGGAGGAGGGAGAAGATCAGGAAAAATAACTTATGGGTACTAGGCTTAATACCTGGGTGACGAAATAGTCTGGACAAAAAACACCCATGACACAAGTTTATCTATGTAATAAACCTGCTCTTGTACCCCTGAACTCAAAGTTAAAAAAAAAAGTCTGATACAGGTTGGATCTATGTCCCCGCCCAAATCTCCCTCATAAAAATTCACACATACAAACATTTTTTCTATGCAATTTAGAGGGTACCCAGCCCTAGCTAAGAATCTCTGCTCTATTGATTAAAATTCTAAAATAACTAAAATAGTACGCATTTATTTATTTATTTATTTTGAGACAGAATCTCACTTTCTTGCACAGGCTGGAGTGCAATGGCAAGATCTTGACTCACTGCAGCCTCTGCCTCTCAGGTTCAAACAATTCTCATGGCTCAGCCTGCCATGTAGCTGGGATTACAAGCATGTGCCAATACGCTCAGCTAAGTTTTGTATATTTAGTAGAGACAGGATTTCACCATGTTGGCCAGGCTGGTCTTGAACTCCTGGCCTCAAGTGATCCACCCACCTCAGCCTCCCAAAGTGCTGGGATTACAGGTGTGAGCCATCATACCCGGCCCCAATATGCATTTTCTTAGTGCCTGAAGGCTACCATGACATGGACTTGAAATGGGCCCAGTGCAGACTACATGTGTGAGAAGAGACTTCCTCCAGGCCAGCACGACACTTCTTCCCTATGGTCGCAAGTCCCTTTTTCCTCTTTGTGTAACAACTCCACCCTAACCATCTGCAGTTTGCATGTGGTTGAACCAAACCCTAACTCCAAAAACTTAGGTCTGGTCAGTTGGAACCTTCCATTTATTTGGCTACGGTGATGGGTTTGGGGATGGACATATGACCAAAGTCAGGGAGTGAGACTCAATTCCAGGACTCTCTTGAGACTACTGGGAAAAACAAATGCTATTTCTATTGGAGTGGTTGAGAGGCCATGATGTAAGCCAGGGATTCTCAACCAGTGGTGATTTCACCTCCCATGGGACATTTGGGAACAGCTGGAGACATTTTTGGTTGTCTCTTCTAGGGATGTGCTGCTGACATGTATTGGGTAGAAACCAGGGATGCAGTTGAACCTCCTACAAATGCATGGGACAACCATCCCCAACAAAGAATTATTCTGCCCCAAATGCCAATAATGCAGAGGTTGAGAAACCCTTCTGTAAGCTTGGAGTTTGAGCAACTATTTTGGTGTTGCTTAAAATGAGCCTGCCCAAGACTGAGGCCAACTGAAAGGAGATAAAGCTGAGAAATGGAGGAAGAGCAAGTCATGAAGATGTCCTTTGAGATCTGGGATGCATCTCCATCTGAAGTTGAGCCCTGGACTTTACAAAACTGTATCATTTACAAGTAATTGCTTCCTGATTCAGCCTTCTGTTCATTCAACAACACATGTTCGTTAGGTGGCTGCCAGGTACCAGGACTCTTACTTTCATTGAGTTACACCAACAGCGATGATAATGAGAAACAAATAACACAAATAAATAAAGAAAATAGAACTGGGAATGGCGGATTGCATACAGAGGCTAATTTAGATGAGGAGGAAACTGGAAATCAACAACAGAACATCCTCTGTGTGCATGCATTGTGGTCCATGGTGTATGAAAATGTAAAGTACATGATACTTGGCGCTCCTGAAAGAGTGTGGCTGCAGTCACAGTCATCAAATCCTTGCAGTGTCTTCACAAAATCTCAAGTTCAGAACCCCTCTGGGATTGCTATGTAGGTAACAGTATAGGAGAGAGCATTTCCGATCTTAAAGAGAAAACATGCAGGATTCTGCCTTCAGATAGCATTTTATTTCCTGGCTGGGGCACGAGACAGACATTTGGTATGAAGGACTTTGACTCCTAGATGCTGGCAAGGCAGTGGAGAAATAAGAATGCTTTTACACTGTTGCTGGGAATGTAAGTTAGTTCAACCACTGTGGAAGGCAGGGTGGCAATTTCTCAAGGATCTAGAGCCAGAAATACCATTTGACCCAGCAATCCCGTTACTGGGTATATACCCAAAAGATTATAAAACATTCTATTATAAAGATGCATGCACACGTTTGTTTATTGCCGCACTATTTACAATAGCGAAGACTTGGAACAACCCAAATACCCATCAATGATAGACTGGATAAAGAAAATGCGGCACATATACACAATGGAATACTATGCAGCCATAAAAAGGACTGAGTTCTTGTCCTTTGCAGGGACATGGATGAATATGGAAGCCATCATTCTCAGCAAACTAACACAGGAACAGAAAACCAAACAGTGCATGTTCTCACTCATAAGTGGCAGTTGAACAATGAGAACACACGGACACATGGAGGGGAACATCACACACCAGGGCTTGTCTGGGGTGGGGGGCAATGGGAGGGAAAGCATTAGGACAAATACCTAATGCATGCAGGGCTTAAAACCTAGATGACAGGTTGATAGGTGCAGCAAACCACCATGGCACATGTATACCTATGTAACAAACCTGCACGTTCTGCATATGTATCCCAGAACTTAAAGTAAAATTTAAAAAAATTTAAAAAATAAATAAAAATAAAAATAAAAGGACTTTGACACCACGAAATTGCTGAGTCCTGAAAGAGAACAAATGGTTCTGTGCAGACCGGGCACTGCAGAGAGGTGCACAGCTGAGGGGCAAGTGAAGGCTCACATGGAGCCCAAGCTCCCATCACCCAGTCTTGCACCTGCCTTGGGTCTGCCTCTGCTGTGAGGCACTTTCCAAAGATAAGTGGGCAAAGAGTTTCTTTCTTAGTAAATTGAGCTGTGATGTGGTGGGGCTCTTTCTCCCCATCTCCCTTCAAGTGGCGATTAATCAAGGCCTGCATGACTTAGTGTAAGCGGTGTGGACCCACTCTGAGGTCTTTCGGGTGTATAACTCTGTGGGACAGGCCTAAAGGGGCACCCACATTTATTTTCTCAGGTAAAAACATGTTGTTGACTCATGGGGTCTCCACTACAGGTGTGTGAGGCCTGTGCTGTTAGAAGCTTTATTTTGTAGATGGAGATGCCAGGGTGCAGAGAGGTTGAGTAGCCTGCCTAGGGTCACACAGCTCAGCAGTGCAAGATTGACACGCAGGCCTAAAAGGTGAGGTTTCCTGCCAGCCAGCGTCCTTCCCTGTGACTATCAGGACTTGCAGACGTTGGGCACTTTGTAAGTGTTGCTTGTCTGTTGCCTTCATCTTTCTAAATCCTTTTCTATCCCTGGCCCCCTGGAACTTCCTTCACGTCAGCCTTCCCGAGGGTAAACCATGTCTAGGGTGAAATGTTTTCATGGCGTCCTTTTCTTTCTCTGGGAAAGGTGCAGTGAGTACCTCAGGATGCACCGTCAACATCCCCCTGCCACTGCCGCCATTCCACCAACCCCCACCAGGAAGGCCTTCAGAGGCCCGTGGGCGGCAGCCCCAGCTAGGAAAACAGGAGGGTGCGACCCGACCCAGTGCCTCCCAGATAAGGGCCTGGCAGGCAGGGACTGGGCAAGTAACCATCCTACCTCCCATAGAGGCATCCTGGGAGCTTCCATTGTTCAGTCTCCCGGGAACGCCCAGGGCTGCAGCCTTATCTGCTGCTGGCACAAGAGGCATCTTTTCTTACTGTCGTGAACAGGATCTTGATAAGGCAGCCTTGGCCGTCGGGGATCATCAGATTTCACGTTCCTCTCCCACTCTGGAATAGAACAAGATTTGTGGGGGATGTGTGCTGTGAGCAGGCAAGGAGGCTCAGCTTCCCCAATCCCCCCAGGAGCCTGGAGAGAGGTCTCAAGACTGAGCCTGTGGGTGCACCCTTCCCTTGCTGAATATCACTGTGTGTGTGTGTGTTTGTGACCATGTGTGTGCCTGTCCGTGTGTGTGTGTGTGTGCGCGTGTGTATCTCTGGTGTGTGTCCCTGTGTGTATATGTTTGTGTGC
>NW_020257788.1:0-17703 GCF_003255815.1 Theropithecus gelada
TTTCTTTCTTTCTTTCTTTCTTTCTTTCTTTCTTTCTTTCTTTCTTTCTTTCTTTCTTTCTTTCTTTTTTCTTTCTTTCCTTCTTTCTCTTTCTTCTCTTTTTCTCTCTTTCTCTTTCCTTCCTTCCTTCTTTCTTTCTCTCTTTCTTTCTTTCTTTCTTTCCTTTTCTTTCTTTCTCTCTTTCTTTTTCTCCTCTTTCTCTCTTTCTCTCCTCTTTCTCTCTTTCTTCTCTTTTTCTTTTTTTGACGGAGTTTCGTTCTTGTTGCCCAGGCCAGAGTGCAATGGTACGATCTCAGCTCACCACAACCTCTGCCTTCAGAGTTCAAGCTATTCTCCTGCCTTAGCCTCCCGAGTAGCTGGGATTACAGGCATGTGCCACCATACCCAGCTAATTTTTATATTTTTAGTAGAGATGGGGTTTCTCCATGTTGGTCAGGCTGATCTCGAACTTCCGACCTCAGGTGATCTGCCCACCTTGGCCTCCCAAAGTGCTGGGATTACAGGTGTGAGCTACCGCGCCTGGCCTCTGCCACATTTCTTTTGCTACTTTGTCTTTTGCTTCTCTCTCTGACTTCAGCTGGAGAAAGTTCTCTGCTTTTAAGGGCTCATGTGATTAGATGTTCCCACCTGGATAATCCAGGCTAAGTTCTGTATTTTAAGGTTGGTAACCTTAATTACATCTGTAAAACCCTCTTTGCCATATCATGTAACATATTCACAGGTTCCAGGATTAGGGCATGGACTTTTGCGGGAGAGGCAGTATTGCCTACCGTATGAGGCAGGGCAGATTAGGCGGCACCTGCCATAGTCCTGATGAATGGAAATAAGGGCTAGAACCTGGGGTGTACTGAGAATGGAATGGCTTGGGCAGGTGCTGAGTCATTTCAAAGACAACTAGAGGATGATGATGATTGGTTGTGTGGGTGTGTGGGTGGGGGCAGGAGAGTGAGGGGAAAGGAGGAGTAAACCTAGAATCCAGCGAGGAAACAAGAGAAAAAACCTCACTGGTCACTCTAGGAGGAGGAGCTGGTTATTTATTTATTTATTTTTATTATTTTTTGAGATGGAGTCTTGCTCTGTCGCCCAGGCTGGAGTGCAGTGGCACAATCTTAGCTCACTGTAACCTCCACCTCCCGGTTTCAAATGATTCTCCTATCTCAACCTCCCAAGTAGGTGGGATTACAGGTGCCCACCACCATGTCCAGCTAATTGTTTTATATTTTTAGTAGAGATGAGGTTTCACTACATTGGCCAGGCTGGTTTTGAACTCTTGACCTCAAGTGATCCACCCTCCTCGGTCTCCCAAAATGTTAGCATTATAGGTGTGAGCCACCGTGCCCAGCCAAGGAGCTGGTTATTGAGGGTAGATGATGCATTTGTTACAGACAGGATGACTTAGGGATAACAGGAGAGTTCCTGCCAACCTGGAACTATCTTAGGAGCAGTTGAGGACACCAGAAATATCAGACCTGGTGATACAAATGTGTGAGCTATTCACATGGCAGCAATGATTTAAGGCTTGGGGAGAGAGGGTAGAAAGAAAATTGGGCAAGAGCCATAGGGGATGACCAAAGAAAAGGTAGAAAGAGGAAGAAGAGCTAAAGAGAGAGAGAGAGAGCAGGCCTAGGAAGGAGAGGAGCCAGGTGAGGTCCCGCCTGTGAGGCCAGGGAAAGCTGAAGATCAGAGGCCTGGCAGGAGGGTGTACAAAGGCCATGAGCTGGTGATGGGATGGTTGGTGGTGATGGGAATGTGCATTTCTGAGTGCAGGGGCCAATGGAGGGAAGGACAAAGAACACATAAAAGGCTCAACAGGGCCCAAAGGTGATATTTAGACAGAAAAAGTCCCTTCCCTCCCTTCCTTCCTTCCTTCCTTCCTTCCTTCCTTCCTTCCTTCCTTCCTTCCTTCCTTCCTTCCTTCCTTCCTTCTTCTCCCTCGTCGTCGTCTTCTTCTTCTTCTTCTTCTTCTTCTTCTTCTTCTTCTTCTTCTTCTTCCTCTTCCTCTTCTCTTTCTTCCTCCTCCTCCTCCTCCTGTGTGTCAGCATGTAGGGAGAGAAGGGGCAGGCCTGAGGCATTGGAAAGCAGGGTAGAGGAAGAGACTGGCACAGCGGAGGGAGAGAGAGGCAATACAATTTCAGGCACAAGGCTGTCACAGGGGAAGGGGCCGATGAGGCTGAGAATGGAACCGGAAGCTTCACAAGGAAGAGACCAAGGGTGGATCCATGATTATTGATGTGTAGTGCTGAGCCCATGGAGGACCTGCTGGTCTGGCTGGGAGGTGGAGGTTTGCACCCTGGCCCAATGCTACTTTCTGGCTGGAAGTCTGTCCCCAGGGCTTGGGTACTTGGGCAGGACTGGCTGGGTCTGGACCTCTGGGCATCTTAGAAACAGAACCCTTTGGAGATGGAGGCCGGCTTGTGGGGAAGGGGCAGGGACAGAGCCAGGCCGGGCAGCAGATGTAGTCGCTGTGCGGTCATTCCTATCCTGGGACTATCTTCTCTTCCCTAATTATCTTGGGGGGGGCTGGGCCTCCACAGCACAGAGCTTCCGGTGGTGAGGGGATTTTTTTCAAGGGGACTTGGGAAAAGGAAGCATAAGAGTGCCCAGCCTGCCAGAGGCTCTGTGGGGAGCGGGAAAGTACCATCTCCAGGGCTCTTGGCTCCATCAGCACATGGTCATCCCTGTGCCCTTCCATGTGCTCCTCCATATGCCCAAGGCGTCAGTGAATTCCAGCCTTCCTGCCACTTCTGACATTCGTGGGCCATTCTCTGGGGCCTAATTGCCTGCCAGAGCACCCTGCTTGGCACTCCCACCAGCCATTTCTCCTCTGGCACAGCTCAGAGCTGGCTCCTACTGTTTGCAGTGGCTCCACAGCTAGGTCCAGGATGAACTGGGGCAGTGGGCAGGCCCTCTCAATCTTTGTGGCCATGTGGTGGGGACCCTCCAGTGTGTATGTTTGTGTGTGTCCACACTTGTGTGTGTCCATGCCCAGCACTTGTCCAGAGTTCAGCCCAGGCCTCAGCCCCCTAAGGGGACTTCAGGCTTGGGAGTCATGGAGGTGGCTGGGGGCTTTGGGTGGGTGGAGGGGGCGCAGAGGGGCCAGTGCAGTGATGGAGGCTCAGGCAGGCTGGCCCCATTGCTCAGCAGAAGGGCCGAGGGAGGATGCTGCAGGTGGAGGAAGCCCAGGGCTCTGCACCAGCCCCTCCCCACCCCCCTGCCCCGTGTCCCCATGGCCACCACCACTGCCAGCCCTCAGGCTCCCTCAGCGGCCTCCTACCCTGTGAGGAAAGAGGAAATCTCGCCAGAGATCCATGTAAAAATAGATGTATCTCTGGATAAGCAGTGAGCCTGAAAAACAGCTGAGCCGGAGTCTGCTCCGCTGACAGAAGATCTATGTACCAAATTCCTCTTCAAAATCTATTTCTCCAGAGATTTATTCTTGTGGGGCTCTGCCAAGCGGGGGAAGTTCGTGGCATCGGGCAGCTGGGAAGCCCTGTGGGGCCGCCCCCACCCTTTCCCTGGTGGCGATCTCCCAGCGTGAGCCGTGGTCAAATTAGGCAGGGCTGAGGGGCACTGGCCGGAGCAGAAGAGTCCATGCTGAAATGCAAGAGGGATTTGAATGGCAAAAAGGACATTCTCATGCATTAGCCCGGCTGGGTGGGAAGCGGAGTGATGCAGCAGGACACCCATCTTGGCGGCTGGAAGAATAAGTGATGGCTATATTTATGTTTCCATCTAAATGCATGGATCAAAGCAGACACTTTAATCTATTCAACAACAGCCCGAGGATTAAAAAGTTGCAGGAAAATCACACTCTTAAATTGGCAATATATTTTTGCTTGTCACTTGACAAATCATTTTAGAGAGTGACTCCAGGCCAGGTGGGGAACCTGGAAGCTTGAACCTGGCTCCCTAACCTGGAAGGGGCCCGAGCCTCATAGGGTGCGGCATGAATCTCATTTGCCCTAGCTCCTGTGAGCCAGTTGGGAGGGGAAATGGGAGCTAATGTGGGGTACCAGTCATGAGGTCACGTAGACATGCATCCTAGCCTCCAAAACAGCCTGGAAGGTGACACTATAATAATCCCCATTTCACGGACCAGGAGACTGAGACATGTGGCTTGCCTGGGTCACACAACAATAAATGGACAGTGGGGGCTGGGTGTGCCTATAATAATAAATGGCACAGTGGGGGCTGGGCGTCTGTAATCCCAGCACTTTGGGAGGCCGAGGTGGGCAGATCATTTGAGGTCAGGAGTTTGAGACCAGCCTGACCAACATGGTGAAACCCCGTCTCTACTAAAATACAAAAATTAGCCCAGCTTGATGGTGGGTACCTGTAATCTCAGCTACTCGGGAAGCTGAGGCAGGAAAATAACTTGAACCCAAGAGATGGAGGTTGCAGTGAGCTGAGATTGTGCAGCTGGACTCTAGCCTGGGTGACAGAGTGAGACTCTGTCTCAAAATAAATAAATAAATATAAATAAATAAATGGCACAGTAGGGTGCAAAGCCAGATGTTTTGACTCCAAGCGCAGTGACCTTGTCTCTCCATAAAACTGCTGGGTGAGAGAACAGTTCTCAGGGATCACAAGGCACAGCAGGGAGAAGCAGCAGCGGCTCTGCTGCTTGCTGCGTAACTCCTACCAAGTTCCTCCACTTCTCAGCCTCCTCATCTGTAAAATAGGGCTAACGGTAGTGTCCGCCTCTGGAGGTGGTTGTCAGGAGGCCGTGCACTGCACACTGCGTGACACATGGTCAAAACCCGGGTTTGTGCTGAGCTCTGAAGGACATGAGCAGACAGAGAAAGGAACTGGCAAGCATGGCTTCCGAGGAATGGGTGAAGGAAGGCCCTTGGTTGGGAAGAGACAGAGCTGCCTTCGAACACAAGCTGGGTGGTGCAGAGAAAGTCAGAGTGGATTTGTTGTGTGGCTCCAGTAGGGATGACTGGGTCCTTCAGGAGACCGATGGATTTCAGTGAAAGAGAAGCAAGGGGTTTCTAATTGCCAGCATAGGTGATTACAGGCTGCAAAGAAGACATAGCAGCCTGACCCGGGGGTGACATTTAGACAGCAGAAGTCCCTTCCCTTTCAAGCAGGAGAACCTAACATTCCCTGAGCAGTAGGGTCAGCTCCCCACGATTCCTGGTAGGGAACAAGAAGAGTTGGGTAGTTCAATGGAACTGAAGAATCTACTTTTAAAAAAGGTGTTCTTTTGCCGGGCGCAGTGGCTCACGCCTGTAATCCCAGCACTTTGGGAGGCCAAGGTGGGCGGATCACGAGGTTAGGAGATCGAGACCATCCTGGCTAACACAGTGAAACGCCGTCTCTACTGAAAATACAAAAAATTAGCCGGGCGTGGTGGCGGGCACCTGTAGTGCCAGCTACTGGGGAGGCTGAGGCAGGAGAATGGCGGGAACTCGGTAGGCGGAGCTTGCAGTGAGCCCAGATGGCGCCACTGCAGTACAGCCTGGGCGACAGACAGAGACTCCGCCTCAAAAAAAAAAAAAAAAGTGTTCGTTGTGTGTGTATGTCATGATTTAATCCTACAGGTTTATGCTTGGCTCAGATCCCCACTAACCTTAGGGTATGTGAGATGGGCATGGTGTTTGGGAGGGGGTCGAGTGGCACAGGAGTGGCAAGGCCACGGGGTGGAAGGAGGCAAAGCCAGCCCTGGGCAAAAGGAAGAATTCCACCGCTGCCCAAGATTAGCCAACTGTGCAGCCAGAGCAGTGCCAGCCCAGGGAGGAATGGTGGACCTGGAGCTGGAGACTTGGGCTTCCATCTGACCCCATCTCTTAATATGTGTGTGTCCATCCGCAGGCCACCTCGTCTCTCTGAGCCCGTCTCTCCATGTGGAACGCAGGGAGCTAATACCTGCTCCCTGCTCTCCTTTCAGAGGGGTTGTGAGAATCAGGGAGAAGCTGGCCTTGTTCCCTTGGACTTGAGAGGGGTGCCTTGGGCATCCCATGGCCTGGTCCCCGCCCCCCCTCCCCGCCGCGCGGGTTCCCACCGGCTGCAGTCGCAGCGTCCCGGACCAGCCTGCACACCGACACCTGGCGCGAGCGCTGTCACGGCAAGGCCGCGGGTGGGGTGCGGGAGGGTGCAGCGCGGCCAGATTGCACCATCTGCCTGTGCGGAAGTGGAGCGCAGGTGTTGTGTTCGGGGCGCAGGTAATTGCTGACGGCTGCGCCAGCTCTCCCGGCTTACGGTCTCCAGCGGGCGCGGGAGGTGGCAGCCGGAGTGGCTCCCTGCCTGGACAGCACTCTGCGCCTTTCTTACGCCTTCATCCTCTAGTGAGCCTCACCCCTTCTGAGCAAGGGCGGTCAGTGCGGTATCGGATTCATTTTGCCAGCGTGGAAATCGAGAAGCCGAGAGGTTAAATCCCGGGCTCAAGGTCCTGGAGCCAGTCAATAGTGCGCCCGAACCAGCCCTCTGTGTCAGCGAACTCTTAATTCCATTTTCCTCGCGTGACCCAGCAGCGCAGGGCAGTTCAGGAAACATTTATGGAGACCCTTCTACGGGTCAGGGCCTGAGCTAGGTGTAGGGGTTCCGACGGCGGCTCTGGCTTTGTTCCCGAGAGGGTGCAATCTTAACTCTCCTGTGTGGACCTGAGGCTCCCAGGTGTACCCCACTTCACCATGCCCACCACCAGGGCAGAGAAGCAAGAAGTTTCTAATCACCAGCGTTGGGCAAAGAGGACACAGCAGCCTGACCCAGGGGTGACATTTAGACAGAAAAAGTCCCTTCCCTTTCTTTTTTCTTTTTCTTTTCTTTTTTTTTTTTTTTTTTTTTTTTTTTTTGAGTTTCGCTTTTGTTGCCCAGACTGGAGTGCAGTGGCGCCATCTCGGCTAACTGCAACCTCCACCTCCCGGGTTCAAGTGATTCTCCTGCCTCAGCCTCCCAAATAGCTGGGATTTCAGGCGCCCACCACCGTGCCCGGCTAATTTTTTGTATTATTAGTAGAGATGGGGTTTCACTATGTTGGCCAGGCTGGTCTGGAACTCCTGACCTCAGGTTATCCACCTGCCTCGGCCTCCCAAAGTGCTGGAGTCATGAGCCACTGCGCCTGGCCGTCCCTTCCCTTTCAAGCAGGAGAATCTGAAATTCCATGAGCAGTAGATCAGCTACCCACAGGTCCTGGTAGGGGCAAGAAGAGTTGGGTAGTTCTATGGGATCAAAGAATCTAGTTTAAAAAAAAAAGGTGTTCTCTGTGTGTATGTCATGATTTAATCCTACTGGTTTCTGCTTGGGTTAGATCCCCACTAACCTTAGGGTATGTGAGGTGTTTCTCTGGAGCACAAGACTGGCTGGTTCAAACACCTGGTCATTAGCTGGGGCCAGATGCTTTGGATTCTGGTGCAAGGCCTTTCTGAATCCCGCCTCAGTCTGCCTTCACAGCTTTATTTCCCCCTGCTCCTGCCCCAGCCCCTCAAGTCAGGCTACCTAGGCCCGCCAACTTCTGTTCTGCAGCTGTGCCTGGGACCACAGCGCCCTTTGCCAGCCCAGAACTTGGCTTGCCTCTATCTACTTACGCTTCTAGGCCTGGCTCCAGTGGGACTTCTTCCGTGAAGCTTTCTTTGATTCTCTAACCCTTCCTGATTCTTCCCGAGCAACAAATGACTGCCTTTCCTGTGCTTCACTGCTTTTGGCAGGTCCTTTGTGACAACCTGAGGCCTCATGGTATGGTTTCAAAGCTGCTCCTGGAATGCTTCCTCACTAGCTTGTGGGCTCTCGAAGGCCTGGGTCTGGGTCTTCCTCATCTATGACCTGCTGCCTCCCCCAGCATCATTCCCTCACCCAGGAGCTGCTCCAGGATTGAAAGGAGATTGTGTATGTGAAATTGTTTTGTAAAATACAGCGCAATGCAATATTGTTACCGCTAAAACTGAAAAGTGTTTATTGAATCAAAACCCTAGGAAATAAAGGAAGCTCATCTCAACAACACCCTATTTCTGCATTATTTTCATTAACCATGTAAAAGTACAATAATAATAATAGCTAACATGTATTGACCTTTTGTGCCCAATAAATATTATCTTTATTATAATAGGCATACAGACATGTGTACGTGCTACACACACCTTTCAATTTCTGCACATTAAGAAGTGATTGGCTGGGCACAGTGGCTCATGCCTGTAATCCCAGCACTTTGGGAGGCCAAGCTGGGCAGATCACCTGAGGTCAGGAGTTTGAGACCAGCCTGGCCAATGTGGTGAAACCCCTTCTCTACTAAAAATACAAAAATGAGCCAGGCATGGTAGTGGGTGCCTGTAATCCCAGCTACTTGGGAGGCTGAGGCAGGAGAATTGCTTGAGCTGGAGAGATGGAGGTTGCAATGAGCCAAGACTGTGCCACTGCACTCCAGCCTGGGTGACAAGAGCGAGACTCCGTCTCAAAAAAAAAAAGAAGTGATCATTAAGACAATATTGAAAATAATGTCACGAATCTTCAAATGTGCTTCAAGAGAGTCTCAACCAAATGTCCTCCACAGTGTCTCTGTGACCTCCTGTTCTCAAGGGCCTATGTGGATGGAGTCTGTGGCTGTGAGGTGTCCCGGCCAGGTCAGGAGCTGACCCCCGGCCTAGCAAGATACTCTGTGCTTCTTACAACATTTCCTGCCTTCCTAGAGCAGTACGCAGCAGGCCTTTTGTCCTTGTCTTGCGGGGTGGTGGGTGGTGCACCCTCTGGGGCATGCTCAGTGGTGGGCACCACGGATGGGTATCTTAAAGAGGAGTGTGTGTCTCTGTACATCTGTCATCAGCGTTTTTATTTCAAGTCTGAGCGACACATTTTTGTCCTTCTGGCATTTATGGAGGACACAAAAAAGAACGGCTCTGAGTCAATAAACAGAGAGGAAGTAAGGCCTCCCTCCATGATGGGCCTGGTTTACCAGGTAACAAGCCTCGGGGGTCATTGCTAGGGTTTTGTGATTTGGTTCCAGCACTGAATGGAACCACAGTCTTGTTTTTGAGTCGCTTCAGAAAGCTTGGGGTCCTCAGCTTCTGAGTTTTAGCATTTGGAGGTTGTGATCTGCATTTTGGGTGTGTGTCTGGGGGTGTCCCTGTGAGTACACAGGTGGGCATAGGCGTGTCAGGGAGATTTGGGTCTGTGCATGTGTGCGGTGAATGGAGTACATGCCCCACCTGCACAGTGTTGGTACAATAGGGGGGTGCGTATAGATAAGGTGACTGGGGTGAATGCGGATATTTCTGGGTGTCAATCTTATATGCTATGTGTGAATAAGCATTTATATGCAAGAGTCTGTTTTTTTTTGAGACAGAGTCTTGCTCTGTCACCCAGGCTGGAGTATATGGTACGATCTCGGCTCACTGCAAGCTCCACCTCCCAGGTTCAAGCAATTCTACTGCCTCAGCCTCTCGAGTAGCTGGGACTACAGGCTCGAGCCATCATGCCCAGCTAATTTTTGTAATTTTAGTAGAGACAGGGTTTCACTATGTTGGCCAGGCTGGTCTCGAACTCCTGACCTCAAGTGATTCCCCGACCTCAGCCTCCCAAACTGCTGGGGTTATAGGCGTGAGCCACGGCGCCCAGCCCCAGGGGTCTGTATGTTTGTTGTCGAATGTTATTAGTGCCTTGGAAGCTCCCTGTGCCACCCCAACCCCCAACTGTGACCCTTCCTTCATTGCCCCGGAGTTAACCACTCTCCTAACTTTTGTGTGAATCATTCCCCTGCTTTGTGTTATGGCTGTGCCACTTTCCTGTGTCTCCTCAGTGAAAATGGGTCCGGATGTGAAGCTGGGATGTGTTTGGTGCGAACGCGGGTCTGAGTTGTGTTCACAGTGGAGCCTGGATGTGCTCTGCTCAGCATGTGCCTCTGTTTGTGTGGATGGGTGGCAGAGGGATGGGGACGAGCGGCTGGGCTCTTCAGACAGGCCCCTGTGGACTTTGCATGCTCAGCTCCTGTGGCTCCTTCTGGCTTGGTTGCCACCTCTGGTCCCTGGTGGTTCTGCCTTGCTGGTCTGCAGAGAGATCAACACCCTTCAAACCAGCTGCCTTGTTGGCTGCGGCGCACTCCTGCAGTTACCATGGAAACCAAAGTAGGTCTGCTTCTGCCTGCCACCGGGTCCCTGGGCTAGGGCAGCTGTGGGCCAAAGCCACTGTGGTGAAAGCTGGCTGGGGCGGGGGGAAGGGAAGAGGGACCTGGGGGACCCTTTGAGCCTGTTTCTCCTCACATGCTCCTGGGGGCTCTTTTCTGCATCCAAACACGGGGGCAGGTCCCCGTTGTCAGACAACTGGGATCAAAACAATCCGTGTGCAAAGGGCCTGAGCAGTTGACTCTTCCACACACATACAAAATCTCTTCCTGAAACAAATTCAAGACATATGCTAATTCCACATCACTGTGCATGTCATTTGTATACCATTAATTCCGTGCCTAAAATAAAGTGGCTTTTAGGAGAGAGTGCGTGAGATCTGATGGGAAGACTCAGTACATGTGTTTGTGGCCTGGTTTTATAATAGGCATCTGCTCAGAGTTCACTGCACTGGGAAAACTTAAACATAACAGTGTTAAGCACTGCAGCGATCACAGATCCTGTGTGGTTTTGGTTTTGAAAAACAGAATAGCAAGCACAAACCTAGCTGTGTAAGCAAAGGGTGATACATTGTCAGGGAGACACATGAAAGTGGCACAGCCATAAAGCAAAGCATGGGAACGATTCACACACAAGTTAGGAGAGTGGTTAACTCCAGGGCAACACAGGAGGGGCACAGCGGGGGAGCGGGGGCACACCGGGAGCTTCCCTGACACCAGTAACATTCCATGTTTTAACCAGGTGGTGGAGACACAGATGGGTGACTGATTGTTATCCTTTTTGTTTGTTTGTTTTTTTGAGACAGAGTCTCGTTCTGTGGCCTAGGCTGGAGTGCAATGACATGATCTCAGCTCACTGCAACCTCCACCTCCTGGGTTCAAGGCATTCTCCTGGCTCAGCCTCCTGAGTAGCTGGGATTACAGGCACCCACCACCACACCCGGCTAATTTTTGTATTTTTAGTAGAGACGGGGTTTCACTATGTTGGCCAGGCTAGTCTTGAACTCCTGACCTCAGGTGATCTACCTGCCTCGGCCTCCCGAAGTGCTGGGATTACAGGCATGAGTCACCGCACCTGGCCCTGATTGTTGTCCTTTTAACTGTACTTACATATTTGTATCCTCTTCTGTGTGTGTGATACATATGGCAATTAAAAATCACTGATTCTGAGCTTGTGACCTCTGGCTCAATGCGGGTGGTAAGAGGAGTTATGGGGTCAGGGAAAGAAGACAGGGTGGGATCACATTGTTATGAGTTTTGGAGCTGCCTCTGGCACTGACTAGCTATGGGACCTTGGGGAAGCCACTCAGCTTCTTCCAGCTGCAGTTTCCTCATCTGTAACATGATGAGTATGTTGGAGTTATTTATTCAATTAAAAACTAATTTTGAGCTTTCTTTGTGGCAGGCACTGGGCTAGGAAAAAGACATTTACAAATGTCACCGCAGCACAAGCTAGAAAATGATGTGTGGGCCTGGAGGGGCCGGAGGCTCTGGGCTGGGAGGGAGACTGCCCACAGGGACAGTGGAGGAGGGCAGCTTTGAAATCGGTCTTAAAAGGTGGGCCACATTTCAACAGGCTGAGACAAGGCAGGAGGAAATGACAGAAGAGAAGGCATAATGTTGTCAAAAAGTAAGCTAATTGGGAAGAGCAAAAATCTCATTATGGCTGGAGGACTTGAAGAACAGGTCTGGCTTAATCATTGGAGAGGCTCCTTTCAACTCTTTAACAGGAGAAACGTCCCCCAGCCTGGGCTAGGGAGGAGGACAACTGGCTCTACTGGGAGCAGGGTTGGGGAGAAGAAGAGGGGAGGTGTCAGGATGCTGTTGCGCCCCCTTGTCCTGGGTGCAGGAGACAACTTGCTCCCCAGGGCTCTGATGTTCAAGACCTCGGGCCCTCCAGACAAGCTAGGCTGTTTCCACCCTCCTGGCCTCTACGCTGGCCTGGCTGTAGAGATGGAACCCTTCCTTCAGACAAAGACCCTGTGGTCCTGGGTGCATGAGGACCCCCCAACACCCACAACAGATCCAGACAAGCCCAAAGCCAGTTAGCTGCCAGCATGGGTGTGTAGGGAAGCAACATTCTCTTGCAATTTCCTTGAAGTGAAGACAACCCTGCCAGGGTGCCTTGGTAGCTGCTATACTATTACTTGACATCAGGCCTGGTCCCACCCTACTCTGCCCCACCACCTGCACTGACCTGACCCTGTCACATCGAGCATGTGGTGATAGGGGAAGGGGCCCTTGACATGGGACCAGAAAAGTGGGTCCACATCCCAGCTCCATCTGTTAGGAGGTGGGATGAGTCCCTAACCTTTTCTGACAAGTTTCAGGTGTCCTTGTTTGTAAAGTGAGAGGGTAGGCCAGTAATCACTTAGGAACTTTCAGAAAGTAGAATCATTTGCCCCTTTCAGGTGGAATGATGTGTTCATCTCTGACCCATGCCTGCTGGACACTTCTGTTAGGACACCATGCTGCTTTGCTTGGAGGTGATGGTGTTTCTCGCTGTTAAAGTGTGTGAAGTGGTTTATGTTGCAAGAGTGTAGTGTTAGGGCCCCACAACACCTTCTTCAAGGGGAACTCTTGAGTGATGGCTTGTCAGAGAGCCCTCCAGGAAGCAAGGTTACCTGTGTTTGATTGTTCTTAGAGCAAAAGACCTGTTGGGCAGGTCAGCTCTGCAAGCAAGCTGAAAACTACAGGCCGCCTTAGCCCGTGGCCAGGAAAACCAAAGGAGAGGGGGTTTCCCTAGACTGATGCACACACTGCAGCATTAGAGATGGAAGGGCCCCTGTCAGGACCAGAGACCCCAGGCAAAGGCGATGTCTACCACAAGGACCATGACTACTCCAAGGCAAGGATCTGATGGCCACCATTTACACATCCACTGAACACATAGTCAGTGCTCAGGATTTATTGAATGACTGTCTTTGGGGCAAGTGCAAATTCAATGCCATGGAAATTCTTGAATGTGGTGCTTCATGAAGACCTTAAAAGGTGTCTTGGTGGGTGTCAGAGGTCCACCATCACTCTTAGTGATAGACGGCATGGGTTTTGGAAATAGTTAATGGTCTGGGTCTTGTACATACCAGCTGTGTAACCTTGAGCCTCTCTCATCCTAGTTTTTTTGTCTCTAAAATTGGTGCAATCTTCATTTTATATTTATTTATTTATTTATTTGGAGACGGAGTTTCACTCTTGTTGCCCAGGCTAGAGTACAATGGTGCCATCTCGGCTCACTGCAACCTCTGCCTCCCAGATACAAGCAATTCTCCTGTCTCAGCCTCCCGAGTAGCTTGGATTACAGGCATGTGACACCACGCCCAGCTAATGTTTTCTTGTATTCAGTAGAGACAGGGTTTCACCATGTTAGTCAGGCTGGTCGCCAACTCCTGACCTCAGGTGATCCACCTGCCTCGGCCTCCCAAAGTGCTGGGATGACAGGCGTGCACCACCACACCTGGCCTATTTTTTGTTTTTGTTTTTTTGAGATGGAATTTCACTCTTGTTGCCCAGCCTGGAGTGCAATGGCGCAATCTCGGCTCACTGCAGCCTCCGCCTCCTGGGTTCAAGTGATTTTCCTGCCTCAGCCTCCCAAGTAGCTGGGATTACAGGTAACCTCCTTCACACCTGGCTAATTTTTTGTATTTAGTGGAGAAGGGGTTTCACCGTGTTGGTCAGGCTGGTCTTGAATTCCTGACCTCAGGTGATCCACCCACCTCTGCCCCCTAAATGCTAGGATTACAGGCATGAGCCACCATGCCTGGCCAATGGGTGCAAGGTTAGTACCTGCGTACAGCACTGTGAAGGTTGCATGAGATGATTCCTATACAGTGCTTAGCACACTTTGTAGATTCCACAAAAAGAGTGCTTCCTCTGTGCCTGGTATCCAGGAGGTGGCAGTTGTCATTTAGGATGGCAGCAAGTGCTGGTATGGTTGGTGTGGTCAGCAGGCTGGAAGGGGTGTGATGTAGAGTGGAGGGGGTGAGAGAGGAATCTGCAAAGGAAGGAGGGTGGGTTTGAGGTGGGGCTTGTTTGTAAGTCATACTGAGGGCAGCAGGGAGTCCTGTGGCCTCATCAGGTTGGAGATGTGTAGAGCTGAAAATGAGAGAAATGAGCTTTGGTGAAGGAGAGAGCCATGTTTAGCACCAAGCAGGGCAGGTATTCTTTCCATCCATCCCCCATTTTTTTTTTTTTTGAGATGGAGTCTGGCTCTGTGACCCAGGCTGGAGTGCAGTGGCAGCATCTTGGCTCACTGTAGCCTCCACCTCCTGGGTTTAAGTGATTCTCATGCCTCAGCCTCCCGAGTAGCTGGGATTATAGGCACCTGCCACCATGCCCAGCTAATTTTTGTATTTTTAGTAGAGATGAGGTTTCACCATGTTGGCCAGGCTGGTCTTGAACTCCTGACCTCAAGTGATTTGCCTGTCTTGGCTTCCCAAAGTGTTGGGATTACAGGCGTGAGCCACCAGAACTGGCCACATCCATTCCTTCTTTATTAATTTATTCATTCAGCAAAGATGTATTGAGCATCTACTATGTGGCAGGCACTTTTCTAGGCACCAGGGATACAGGTGCATACAAAAAGTCAAAACTCCTGCCTCCGAGAACTTACTCTAGTGAAATCCAGTGGAATAATTGTATCATTCGACAAATGTGTTTGGGATACCTGTCCATTGCATGTTTTTGCATTTATCTGCCCTTTGTTTTTTAATAAAACTCATTTCTAACCTCACCTGAGCAGGCTATGAAGAAAAGGGAAGATCTGTCCATATCTAGATGAGGAGATGGGAGTATAGGGACTCTCATATCATGAGACTGGAAAGAGGGGACTTCTGAGATTGATGCTAATGAGAAATTCAGGCCAGGAATTTAGCTGAGTAAGGGAATCACTTCCTCCCTCAGACTCTCCTTTACCCAACTGGAAGCCCGTGTCTTATGGCCAACATGGTTATGGTGTGGCTTACTCCAGAGATTTTGTCCAGTTCTTGACCGTCACTAAACTTCCCCCCAGCCTGTGGCCCCTGCCTTGAGCCTTCTGCCTAAACCATCCTTACTTAGAAAAGAGCAGTAACATCAGAACAAGAGAGAACCACACGCAGCCTCTTGGAGACGGTCCCTCTCTCAAGGGTCAAGAAATAATCAAGGAAAGAGGGAAAGGAAGGGAAAAGAGAAGGAAGGAGAAAAGAAAGGCAGGCAGGCCAGTAGAATTGGCAATCATGATGCTATGGTTCAGTGTGATGTTTTGGTGCATTCTTGGTTCTTGTCTGCAAGGATGCTTTACTATGTGACTCAGGAGATCCTCCCAAGTTGTGGTACATTGGTCATTGACCACCGTGAGTGTGAAGCCCTGTCCTTGGGCTGCTGGAGAGTGTGCTGGAGACATGCTGAGCCTCACCTCTAGCCTGGCTGGTGGCCTGGTTGCTGGAACTCACTCAATTTATTCTTACATCTGGGCTTTGTCCTCCCATCCTGCCTTCCCTGGGGATCTTCCTTGTTCTCAGCCTTGCCAAATCCTACCTGCAGGAGCCCTGCCTTAGAGAGAACACAGGCTGGCCGGGCGTGGTGGCTCACGGCTATAATCCCAGCACTTTGGGAGGCCGAGGCAGGCTGATCACAAGGTCAGGAGATCGAGACTATCCTGGCCAACATGGTGAAACTCTGTCTCTACTAAAAATACACAAATTAGCTGGGCGTGGCAGTGTGCGCTTGTAGTCCCAGCTACTCAGGAGGCTGAGGCAGGAAAACTGCTTGAACCCGGGAGGCGGAGGCTGCAGTGAGCCAAGATCACACCACTGCACTCCAGCCTGGGTGACAAAGCGAGATTTTGTCTCAAACAAGACAAGACAAAACAAAACAAAACAAAACACAGGCTTCGGAATCAGAGGGACCCAGGTGTAAATCCCAGTCCTGCTCTTTTCTAGCTATATGGATTTGGGTGAGTCACTTACCTCCCTGCCTCCCACTCAGCCTCTCTGTGCCTCTCACCTCCTCTGCAAGTGAGAGAACCTTGCAGGCTGATGAGGTAAGGATCATAGGCCATGTGGGTTGTGCCTCCAGCACCTGGTAAGGTACTCAGCAGATAGCAGGATCCAGCCGCTTTGTTTCCTTATTTTAAATGTAGCTACTGAAAGACCACCTTCTCCATGAAGTCTCCTGGCCCTCATCTGCCTCCATCCTTTCTAGCCCTGTGCTCTTTCTTAGGCCCCAGGGCCTTGGCGCACATCTTCCTGGAAGGTCAACTCCTGGAAGGGTTTACTCCAGTCCTGGGGCAGGTGCTTGGGAAATGTGTGCCAACTGGTGGATGGGGGCAGAGGTTGTGTGGGGGTGTGCAGGATGAGGGCAGATCTTGGGCATTGGGCAGTCAGGGCAGAATCCAGGCTGGCTGCAGGGTGGGGATGATGGAGGGCCTGCTGCTGCCTTCCTGACTCGCCCTCCCCCAGCCCATCTCATCTGGGGCTCCCACCTCTTCTCTCTGACCTTGTTTCTCGTTGCCTCAGCCCTGTACTGCTAACGAGCTGAGCCAGCTTGACGCCCGCCTCTCCGATGTGCTGACTCAGTTCTGTGGCTCTCGCTTCCTCTGCCCTTGTTTGAAAATGCCAAGTTAATTGCTCTCCAGCTTCAGGCTACACTGGCAGGGGGCATGCCCCCCTTTTCCTCTCCCCTTCCCCATGCCCTGGGAGGGGCTAGGCCAGTGCCCCGCAGCCTCCTCCAGCCCTGGGGCCTGCCCTCCATGGACAGGGCAGCCAACAGGGTTGGGGAGAGGGACAGGAGGCAGAGAGGGGAATGGGCTATCAGTGTCCATTAGTGAGCAGTGGAGAGGAAGGGGAGATGGGGGAGAAGCTGGCACTCTTGGAGCCTGGTCTCCATGTTTCCTGGCCCTCAGGATCCAGAGATGGCTGCGTGTGGGAAGGAGGGGGACTGTGGGCACTGACAGGTGGTCTCTCAGATCTGTGCCCAGAGCTGAAGGTCTAGAGAGGGTAAGGTAGCTAAGAGGGAGAGCCTGGGCCTCAAACAGGAGGGAAGGGAGGAAGGGAAAGAAAGGAGGGAGAGAAGGAGGGAGGGGAGGAAGAGGACGGAAGGGAGGAAGGGAAGTGGGGAGAGAAGGAGGGAAAGAGGGAGAGAACGAAGGGAGGAAGGGAAGGAGGGAGAAAAAGAAGGAAGGGAGGAAGGGAAGGAGGGAGAAAAGGAAGGGAGGAAGGGAAGGAGGGAGAGAAAGAAGGAAGGGAAGAAGGGAGAGAAGGAGGAAGTGAGGAAAGGAAGAAGGGAGAGAAGGCGGAAGAGAAGGAGAGAAGGAGGGAGAGAAGGTGGAAGAGAAGGAGGGAAGGAGGGAGAGAAAGAAGGAAGGGAGGAAGGGAAGGAAAGAAGGAGGGAGAGAAGGAGGGAAGGGAGGAGGGGAAGGAGGGAAGGAGGAAGAGAAGGGGAAGGAATGAAGGTAGAAGGAAAAGAGGGAGAGACGGAAAGCAGAAAGAAAAGAAAGGGAAAGAAGGAAAGAGAGAAAGATGTAGAGAAAGATGGAAGGAAGGAAGGAAAGAAGGGAGGAATGGAAAAGGCAAGGATGGAAGGAGAGAAGGAAGGAAGGAGGGGAAGAGGGAATGAAGGAAGGAGAGAAAGGAGGAAAGGAAGGGAGGAGGGGAAGAGGGCAGGAAGGAGGAAAG
>NW_020257789.1:0-17675 GCF_003255815.1 Theropithecus gelada
CTTTCCTCCTTCCTGCCCTCTTCCCCTCCTCCCTTCCTTTCCTCCTTTCTCTCCTTCCTTCATTCCCTCTTCCCCTCCTTCCTTCCTTCTCTCCTTCCATCCTTGCCTTTTCCATTCCTCCCTTCTTTCCTTCCTTCCTTCCATCTTTCTCTACATCTTTCTCTCTTTCCTTCTTTCCCTTTCTTTTCTTTCTGCTTTCCGTCTCTCCCTCTTTTCCTTCTACCTTCATTCCTTCCCCTTCTCTTCCTCCTTCCCTCCTTCCCCTCCTCCCTTCCCTCCTTCTCTCCCTCCTTCTTTCCTTCCCTTCCTCCCTTCCTTCTTTCTCTCCCTCCTTCCCTCCTTCTCTTCCACCTTCTCTCCCTCCTTCTCTCCTTCTCTTCCGCCTTCTCTCCCTCCTTCCCTCCTTCTCTTCCGCCTTCTCTCCCTTCTTCCTTTCCTCACTTCCTCCTTCTCTCCCTTCTTCCCTTCCTTCTTTCTCTCCCTCCTTCCCTTCCTCCCTTCGTTCTCTCCCTCTTTCCCTCCTTCTCTCCCCACTTCCCTTCCTCCCTTCCGTCCTCTTCCTCCCCTCCCTCCTTCTCTCCCTCCTTTCTTTCCCTTCCTCCCTTCCCTCCTGTTTGAGGCCCAGGCTCTCCCTCTTAGCTACCTTACCCTCTCTAGACCTTCAGCTCTGGGCACAGATCTGAGAGACCACCTGTCAGTGCCCACAGTCCCCCTCCTTCCCACACGCAGCCATCTCTGGATCCTGAGGGCCAGGAAACATGGAGACCAGGCTCCAAGAGTGCCAGCTTCTCCCCCATCTCCCCTTCCTCTCCACTGCTCACTAATGGACACTGATAGCCCATTCCCCTCTCTGCCTCCTGTCCCTCTCCCCAACCCTGTTGGCTGCCCTGTCCATGGAGGGCAGGCCCCAGGGCTGGAGGAGGCTGCGGGGCACTGGCCTAGCCCCTCCCAGGGCATGGGGAAGGGGAGAGGAAAAGGGGGGCATGCCCCCTGCCAGTGTAGCCTGAAGCTGGAGAGCAATTAACTTGGCATTTTCAAACAAGGGCAGAGGAAGCGAGAGCCACAGAACTGAGTCAGCACATCGGAGAGGCGGGCGTCAAGCTGGCTCAGCTCGTTAGCAGTACAGGGCTGAGGCAACGAGAAACAAGGTCAGAGAGAAGAGGTGGGAGCCCCAGATGAGATGGGCTGGGGGAGGGCGAGTCAGGAAGGCAGCAGCAGGCCCTCCATCATCCCCACCCTGCAGCCAGCCTGGATTCTGCCCTGACTGCCCAATGCCCAAGATCTGCCCTCATCCTGCACACCCCCACACAACCTCTGCCCCCATCCACCAGTTGGCACACATTTCCCAAGCACCTGCCCCAGGACTGGAGTAAACCCTTCCAGGAGTTGACCTTCCAGGAAGATGTGCGCCAAGGCCCTGGGGCCTAAGAAAGAGCACAGGGCTAGAAAGGATGGAGGCAGATGAGGGCCAGGAGACTTCATGGAGAAGGTGGTCTTTCAGTAGCTACATTTAAAATAAGGAAACAAAGCGGCTGGATCCTGCTATCTGCTGAGTACCTTACCAGGTGCTGGAGGCACAACCCACATGGCCTATGATCCTTACCTCATCAGCCTGCAAGGTTCTCTCACTTGCAGAGGAGGTGAGAGGCACAGAGAGGCTGAGTGGGAGGCAGGGAGGTAAGTGACTCACCCAAATCCATATAGCTAGAAAAGAGCAGGACTGGGATTTACACCTGGGTCCCTCTGATTCCGAAGCCTGTGTTTTGTTTTGTTTTGTTTTGTCTTGTCTTGTTTGAGACAAAATCTCGCTTTGTCACCCAGGCTGGAGTGCAGTGGTGTGATCTTGGCTCACTGCAGCCTCCGCCTCCCGGGTTCAAGCAGTTTTCCTGCCTCAGCCTCCTGAGTAGCTGGGACTACAAGCGCACACTGCCACGCCCAGCTAATTTGTGTATTTTTAGTAGAGACAGAGTTTCACCATGTTGGCCAGGATAGTCTCGATCTCCTGACCTTGTGATCAGCCTGCCTCGGCCTCCCAAAGTGCTGGGATTATAGCCGTGAGCCACCACGCCCGGCCAGCCTGTGTTCTCTCTAAGGCAGGGCTCCTGCAGGTAGGATTTGGCAAGGCTGAGAACAAGGAAGATCCCCAGGGAAGGCAGGATGGGAGGACAAAGCCCAGATGTAAGAATAAATTGAGTGAGTTCCAGCAACCAGGCCACCAGCCAGGCTAGAGGTGAGGCTCAGCATGTCTCCAGCACACTCTCCAGCAGCCCAAGGACAGGGCTTCACACTCACGGTGGTCAATGACCAATGTACCACAACTTGGGAGGATCTCCTGAGTCACATAGTAAAGCATCCTTGCAGACAAGAACCAAGAATGCACCAAAACATCACACTGAACCATAGCATCATGATTGCCAATTCTACTGGCCTGCCTGCCTTTCTTTTCTCCTTCCTTCTCTTTTCCCTTCCTTTCCCTCTTTCCTTGATTATTTCTTGACCCTTGAGAGAGGGACCGTCTCCAAGAGGCTGCGTGTGGTTCTCTCTTGTTCTGATGTTACTGCTCTTTTCTAAGTAAGGATGGTTTAGGCAGAAGGCTCAAGGCAGGGGCCACAGGCTGGGGGGAAGTTTAGTGACGGTCAAGAACTGGACAAAATCTCTGGAGTAAGCCACACCATAACCATGTTGGCCATAAGACACGGGCTTCCAGTTGGGTAAAGGAGAGTCTGAGGGAGGAAGTGATTCCCTTACTCAGCTAAATTCCTGGCCTGAATTTCTCATTAGCATCAATCTCAGAAGTCCCCTCTTTCCAGTCTCATGATATGAGAGTCCCTATACTCCCATCTCCTCATCTAGATATGGACAGATCTTCCCTTTTCTTCATAGCCTGCTCAGGTGAGGTTAGAAATGAGTTTTATTAAAAAACAAAGGGCAGATAAATGCAAAAACATGCAATGGACAGGTATCCCAAACACATTTGTCGAATGATACAATTATTCCACTGGATTTCACTAGAGTAAGTTCTCGGAGGCAGGAGTTTTGACTTTTTGTATGCACCTGTATCCCTGGTGCCTAGAAAAGTGCCTGCCACATAGTAGATGCTCAATACATCTTTGCTGAATGAATAAATTAATAAAGAAGGAATGGATGTGGCCAGTTCTGGTGGCTCACGCCTGTAATCCCAACACTTTGGGAAGCCAAGACAGGCAAATCACTTGAGGTCAGGAGTTCAAGACCAGCCTGGCCAACATGGTGAAACCTCATCTCTACTAAAAATACAAAAATTAGCTGGGCATGGTGGCAGGTGCCTATAATCCCAGCTACTCGGGAGGCTGAGGCATGAGAATCACTTAAACCCAGGAGGTGGAGGCTACAGTGAGCCAAGATGCTGCCACTGCACTCCAGCCTGGGTCACAGAGCCAGACTCCATCTCAAAAAAAAAAAAAATGGGGGATGGATGGAAAGAATACCTGCCCTGCTTGGTGCTAAACATGGCTCTCTCCTTCACCAAAGCTCATTTCTCTCATTTTCAGCTCTACACATCTCCAACCTGATGAGGCCACAGGACTCCCTGCTGCCCTCAGTATGACTTACAAACAAGCCCCACCTCAAACCCACCCTCCTTCCTTTGCAGATTCCTCTCTCACCCCCTCCACTCTACATCACACCCCTTCCAGCCTGCTGACCACACCAACCATACCAGCACTTGCTGCCATCCTAAATGACAACTGCCACCTCCTGGATACCAGGCACAGAGGAAGCACTCTTTTTGTGGAATCTACAAAGTGTGCTAAGCACTGTATAGGAATCATCTCATGCAACCTTCACAGTGCTGTACGCAGGTACTAACCTTGCACCCATTGGCCAGGCATGGTGGCTCATGCCTGTAATCCTAGCATTTAGGGGGCAGAGGTGGGTGGATCACCTGAGGTCAGGAATTCAAGACCAGCCTGACCAACACGGTGAAACCCCTTCTCCACTAAATACAAAAAATTAGCCAGGTGTGAAGGAGGTTACCTGTAATCCCAGCTACTTGGGAGGCTGAGGCAGGAAAATCACTTGAACCCAGGAGGCGGAGGCTGCAGTGAGCCGAGATTGCGCCATTGCACTCCAGGCTGGGCAACAAGAGTGAAATTCCATCTCAAAAAAACAAAAACAAAAAATAGGCCAGGTGTGGTGGTGCACGCCTGTCATCCCAGCACTTTGGGAGGCCGAGGCAGGTGGATCACCTGAGGTCAGGAGTTGGCGACCAGCCTGACTAACATGGTGAAACCCTGTCTCTACTGAATACAAGAAAACATTAGCTGGGCGTGGTGTCACATGCCTGTAATCCAAGCTACTCGGGAGGCTGAGACAGGAGAATTGCTTGTATCTGGGAGGCAGAGGTTGCAGTGAGCCGAGATGGCACCATTGTACTCTAGCCTGGGCAACAAGAGTGAAACTCCGTCTCCAAATAAATAAATAAATAAATATAAAATGAAGATTGCACCAATTTTAGAGACAAAAAAACTAGGATGAGAGAGGCTCAAGGTTACACAGCTGGTATGTACAAGACCCAGACCATTAACTATTTCCAAAACCCATGCCGTCTATCACTAAGAGTGATGGTGGACCTCTGACACCCACCAAGACACCTTTTAAGGTCTTCATGAAGCACCACATTCAAGAATTTCCATGGCATTGAATTTGCACTTGCCCCAAAGACAGTCATTCAATAAATCCTGAGCAC
The DNA here is from genome assembly GCF_003255815.1 of Theropithecus gelada. Lineage (NCBI taxonomy): Eukaryota > Metazoa > Chordata > Mammalia > Primates > Cercopithecidae > Theropithecus > Theropithecus gelada. Next base: position 4,727 of record NW_020257789.1, read on the forward strand.
TGACTATGTGTTCAGTGGATGTGTAAATGGTGGCCATCAGATCCTTGCCTTGGAGTAGTCATGGTCCTTGTGGTAGACATCGCCTTTGCCTGGGGTCTCTGGTCCTGACAGGGGCCCTTCCATCTCTAATGCTGCAGTGTGTGCATCAGTCTAGGGAAACCCCCTCTCCTTTGGTTTTCCTGGCCACGGGCTAAGGCGGCCTGTAGTTTTCAGCTTGCTTGCAGAGCTGACCTGCCCAACAGGTCTTTTGCTCTAAGAACAATCAAACACAGGTAACCTTGCTTCCTGGAGGGCTCTCTGACAAGCCATCACTCAAGAGTTCCCCTTGAAGAAGGTGTTGTGGGGCCCTAACACTACACTCTTGCAACATAAACCACTTCACACACTTTAACAGCGAGAAACACCATCACCTCCAAGCAAAGCAGCATGGTGTCCTAACAGAAGTGTCCAGCAGGCATGGGTCAGAGATGAACACATCATTCCACCTGAAAGGGGCAAATGATTCTACTTTCTGAAAGTTCCTAAGTGATTACTGGCCTACCCTCTCACTTTACAAACAAGGACACCTGAAACTTGTCAGAAAAGGTTAGGGACTCATCCCACCTCCTAACAGATGGAGCTGGGATGTGGACCCACTTTTCTGGTCCCATGTCAAGGGCCCCTTCCCCTATCACCACATGCTCGATGTGACAGGGTCAGGTCAGTGCAGGTGGTGGGGCAGAGTAGGGTGGGACCAGGCCTGATGTCAAGTAATAGTATAGCAGCTACCAAGGCACCCTGGCAGGGTTGTCTTCACTTCAAGGAAATTGCAAGAGAATGTTGCTTCCCTACACACCCATGCTGGCAGCTAACTGGCTTTGGGCTTGTCTGGATCTGTTGTGGGTGTTGGGGGGTCCTCATGCACCCAGGACCACAGGGTCTTTGTCTGAAGGAAGGGTTCCATCTCTACAGCCAGGCCAGCGTAGAGGCCAGGAGGGTGGAAACAGCCTAGCTTGTCTGGAGGGCCCGAGGTCTTGAACATCAGAGCCCTGGGGAGCAAGTTGTCTCCTGCACCCAGGACAAGGGGGCGCAACAGCATCCTGACACCTCCCCTCTTCTTCTCCCCAACCCTGCTCCCAGTAGAGCCAGTTGTCCTCCTCCCTAGCCCAGGCTGGGGGACGTTTCTCCTGTTAAAGAGTTGAAAGGAGCCTCTCCAATGATTAAGCCAGACCTGTTCTTCAAGTCCTCCAGCCATAATGAGATTTTTGCTCTTCCCAATTAGCTTACTTTTTGACAACATTATGCCTTCTCTTCTGTCATTTCCTCCTGCCTTGTCTCAGCCTGTTGAAATGTGGCCCACCTTTTAAGACCGATTTCAAAGCTGCCCTCCTCCACTGTCCCTGTGGGCAGTCTCCCTCCCAGCCCAGAGCCTCCGGCCCCTCCAGGCCCACACATCATTTTCTAGCTTGTGCTGCGGTGACATTTGTAAATGTCTTTTTCCTAGCCCAGTGCCTGCCACAAAGAAAGCTCAAAATTAGTTTTTAATTGAATAAATAACTCCAACATACTCATCATGTTACAGATGAGGAAACTGCAGCTGGAAGAAGCTGAGTGGCTTCCCCAAGGTCCCATAGCTAGTCAGTGCCAGAGGCAGCTCCAAAACTCATAACAATGTGATCCCACCCTGTCTTCTTTCCCTGACCCCATAACTCCTCTTACCACCCGCATTGAGCCAGAGGTCACAAGCTCAGAATCAGTGATTTTTAATTGCCATATGTATCACACACACAGAAGAGGATACAAATATGTAAGTACAGTTAAAAGGACAACAATCAGGGCCAGGTGCGGTGACTCATGCCTGTAATCCCAGCACTTCGGGAGGCCGAGGCAGGTAGATCACCTGAGGTCAGGAGTTCAAGACTAGCCTGGCCAACATAGTGAAACCCCGTCTCTACTAAAAATACAAAAATTAGCCGGGTGTGGTGGTGGGTGCCTGTAATCCCAGCTACTCAGGAGGCTGAGCCAGGAGAATGCCTTGAACCCAGGAGGTGGAGGTTGCAGTGAGCTGAGATCATGTCATTGCACTCCAGCCTAGGCCACAGAACGAGACTCTGTCTCAAAAAAACAAACAAACAAAAAGGATAACAATCAGTCACCCATCTGTGTCTCCACCACCTGGTTAAAACATGGAATGTTACTGGTGTCAGGGAAGCTCCCGGTGTGCCCCCGCTCCCCCGCTGTGCCCCTCCTGTGTTGCCCTGGAGTTAACCACTCTCCTAACTTGTGTGTGAATCGTTCCCATGCTTTGCTTTATGGCTGTGCCACTTTCATGTGTCTCCCTGACAATGTATCACCCTTTGCTTACACAGCTAGGTTTGTGCTTGCTATTCTGTTTTTCAAAACCAAAACCACACAGGATCTGTGATCGCTGCAGTGCTTAACACTGTTATGTTTAAGTTTTCCCAGTGCAGTGAACTCTGAGCAGATGCCTATTATAAAACCAGGCCACAAACACATGTACTGAGTCTTCCCATCAGATCTCACGCACTCTCTCCTAAAAGCCACTTTATTTTAGGCACGGAATTAATGGTATACAAATGACATGCACAGTGATGTGGAATTAGCATATGTCTTGAATTTGTTTCAGGAAGAGATTTTGTATGTGTGTGGAAGAGTCAACTGCTCAGGCCCTTTGCACACGGATTGTTTTGATCCCAGTTGTCTGACAACGGGGACCTGCCCCCGTGTTTGGATGCAGAAAAGAGCCCCCAGGAGCATGTGAGGAGAAACAGGCTCAAAGGGTCCCCCAGGTCCCTCTTCCCTTCCCCCCGCCCCAGCCAGCTTTCACCACAGTGGCTTTGGCCCACAGCTGCCCTAGCCCAGGGACCCGGTGGCAGGCAGAAGCAGACCTACTTTGGTTTCCATGGTAACTGCAGGAGTGCGCCGCAGCCAACAAGGCAGCTGGTTTGAAGGGTGTTGATCTCTCTGCAGACCAGCAAGGCAGAACCACCAGGGACCAGAGGTGGCAACCAAGCCAGAAGGAGCCACAGGAGCTGAGCATGCAAAGTCCACAGGGGCCTGTCTGAAGAGCCCAGCCGCTCGTCCCCATCCCTCTGCCACCCATCCACACAAACAGAGGCACATGCTGAGCAGAGCACATCCAGGCTCCACTGTGAACACAACTCAGACCCGCGTTCGCACCAAACACATCCCAGCTTCACATCCGGACCCATTTTCACTGAGGAGACACAGGAAAGTGGCACAGCCATAACACAAAGCAGGGGAATGATTCACACAAAAGTTAGGAGAGTGGTTAACTCCGGGGCAATGAAGGAAGGGTCACAGTTGGGGGTTGGGGTGGCACAGGGAGCTTCCAAGGCACTAATAACATTCGACAACAAACATACAGACCCCTGGGGCTGGGCGCCGTGGCTCACGCCTATAACCCCAGCAGTTTGGGAGGCTGAGGTCGGGGAATCACTTGAGGTCAGGAGTTCGAGACCAGCCTGGCCAACATAGTGAAACCCTGTCTCTACTAAAATTACAAAAATTAGCTGGGCATGATGGCTCGAGCCTGTAGTCCCAGCTACTCGAGAGGCTGAGGCAGTAGAATTGCTTGAACCTGGGAGGTGGAGCTTGCAGTGAGCCGAGATCGTACCATATACTCCAGCCTGGGTGACAGAGCAAGACTCTGTCTCAAAAAAAAACAGACTCTTGCATATAAATGCTTATTCACACATAGCATATAAGATTGACACCCAGAAATATCCGCATTCACCCCAGTCACCTTATCTATACGCACCCCCCTATTGTACCAACACTGTGCAGGTGGGGCATGTACTCCATTCACCGCACACATGCACAGACCCAAATCTCCCTGACACGCCTATGCCCACCTGTGTACTCACAGGGACACCCCCAGACACACACCCAAAATGCAGATCACAACCTCCAAATGCTAAAACTCAGAAGCTGAGGACCCCAAGCTTTCTGAAGCGACTCAAAAACAAGACTGTGGTTCCATTCAGTGCTGGAACCAAATCACAAAACCCTAGCAATGACCCCCGAGGCTTGTTACCTGGTAAACCAGGCCCATCATGGAGGGAGGCCTTACTTCCTCTCTGTTTATTGACTCAGAGCCGTTCTTTTTTGTGTCCTCCATAAATGCCAGAAGGACAAAAATGTGTCGCTCAGACTTGAAATAAAAACGCTGATGACAGATGTACAGAGACACACACTCCTCTTTAAGATACCCATCCGTGGTGCCCACCACTGAGCATGCCCCAGAGGGTGCACCACCCACCACCCCGCAAGACAAGGACAAAAGGCCTGCTGCGTACTGCTCTAGGAAGGCAGGAAATGTTGTAAGAAGCACAGAGTATCTTGCTAGGCCGGGGGTCAGCTCCTGACCTGGCCGGGACACCTCACAGCCACAGACTCCATCCACATAGGCCCTTGAGAACAGGAGGTCACAGAGACACTGTGGAGGACATTTGGTTGAGACTCTCTTGAAGCACATTTGAAGATTCGTGACATTATTTTCAATATTGTCTTAATGATCACTTCTTTTTTTTTTTGAGACGGAGTCTCGCTCTTGTCACCCAGGCTGGAGTGCAGTGGCACAGTCTTGGCTCATTGCAACCTCCATCTCTCCAGCTCAAGCAATTCTCCTGCCTCAGCCTCCCAAGTAGCTGGGATTACAGGCACCCACTACCATGCCTGGCTCATTTTTGTATTTTTAGTAGAGAAGGGGTTTCACCACATTGGCCAGGCTGGTCTCAAACTCCTGACCTCAGGTGATCTGCCCAGCTTGGCCTCCCAAAGTGCTGGGATTACAGGCATGAGCCACTGTGCCCAGCCAATCACTTCTTAATGTGCAGAAATTGAAAGGTGTGTGTAGCACGTACACATGTCTGTATGCCTATTATAATAAAGATAATATTTATTGGGCACAAAAGGTCAATACATGTTAGCTATTATTATTATTGTACTTTTACATGGTTAATGAAAATAATGCAGAAATAGGGTGTTGTTGAGATGAGCTTCCTTTATTTCCTAGGGTTTTGATTCAATAAACACTTTTCAGTTTTAGCGGTAACAATATTGCATTGCGCTGTATTTTACAAAACAATTTCACATACACAATCTCCTTTCAATCCTGGAGCAGCTCCTGGGTGAGGGAATGATGCTGGGGGAGGCAGCAGGTCATAGATGAGGAAGACCCAGACCCAGGCCTTCGAGAGCCCACAAGCTAGTGAGGAAGCATTCCAGGAGCAGCTTTGAAACCATACCATGAGGCCTCAGGTTGTCACAAAGGACCTGCCAAAAGCAGTGAAGCACAGGAAAGGCAGTCATTTGTTGCTCGGGAAGAATCAGGAAGGGTTAGAGAATCAAAGAAAGCTTCACGGAAGAAGTCCCACTGGAGCCAGGCCTAGAAGCGTAAGTAGATAGAGGCAAGCCAAGTTCTGGGCTGGCAAAGGGCGCTGTGGTCCCAGGCACAGCTGCAGAACAGAAGTTGGCGGGCCTAGGTAGCCTGACTTGAGGGGCTGGGGCAGGAGCAGGGGGAAATAAAGCTGTGAAGGCAGACTGAGGCGGGATTCAGAAAGGCCTTGCACCAGAATCCAAAGCATCTGGCCCCAGCTAATGACCAGGTGTTTGAACCAGCCAGTCTTGTGCTCCAGAGAAACACCTCACATACCCTAAGGTTAGTGGGGATCTAACCCAAGCAGAAACCAGTAGGATTAAATCATGACATACACACAGAGAACACCTTTTTTTTTTAAACTAGATTCTTTGATCCCATAGAACTACCCAACTCTTCTTGCCCCTACCAGGACCTGTGGGTAGCTGATCTACTGCTCATGGAATTTCAGATTCTCCTGCTTGAAAGGGAAGGGACGGCCAGGCGCAGTGGCTCATGACTCCAGCACTTTGGGAGGCCGAGGCAGGTGGATAACCTGAGGTCAGGAGTTCCAGACCAGCCTGGCCAACATAGTGAAACCCCATCTCTACTAATAATACAAAAAATTAGCCGGGCACGGTGGTGGGCGCCTGAAATCCCAGCTATTTGGGAGGCTGAGGCAGGAGAATCACTTGAACCCGGGAGGTGGAGGTTGCAGTTAGCCGAGATGGCGCCACTGCACTCCAGTCTGGGCAACAAAAGCGAAACTCAAAAAAAAAAAAAAAAAAAAAAAAAAAAAGAAAAGAAAAAGAAAAAAGAAAGGGAAGGGACTTTTTCTGTCTAAATGTCACCCCTGGGTCAGGCTGCTGTGTCCTCTTTGCCCAACGCTGGTGATTAGAAACTTCTTGCTTCTCTGCCCTGGTGGTGGGCATGGTGAAGTGGGGTACACCTGGGAGCCTCAGGTCCACACAGGAGAGTTAAGATTGCACCCTCTCGGGAACAAAGCCAGAGCCGCCGTCGGAACCCCTACACCTAGCTCAGGCCCTGACCCGTAGAAGGGTCTCCATAAATGTTTCCTGAACTGCCCTGCGCTGCTGGGTCACGCGAGGAAAATGGAATTAAGAGTTCGCTGACACAGAGGGCTGGTTCGGGCGCACTATTGACTGGCTCCAGGACCTTGAGCCCGGGATTTAACCTCTCGGCTTCTCGATTTCCACGCTGGCAAAATGAATCCGATACCGCACTGACCGCCCTTGCTCAGAAGGGGTGAGGCTCACTAGAGGATGAAGGCGTAAGAAAGGCGCAGAGTGCTGTCCAGGCAGGGAGCCACTCCGGCTGCCACCTCCCGCGCCCGCTGGAGACCGTAAGCCGGGAGAGCTGGCGCAGCCGTCAGCAATTACCTGCGCCCCGAACACAACACCTGCGCTCCACTTCCGCACAGGCAGATGGTGCAATCTGGCCGCGCTGCACCCTCCCGCACCCCACCCGCGGCCTTGCCGTGACAGCGCTCGCGCCAGGTGTCGGTGTGCAGGCTGGTCCGGGACGCTGCGACTGCAGCCGGTGGGAACCCGCGCGGCGGGGAGGGGGGGGCGGGGACCAGGCCATGGGATGCCCAAGGCACCCCTCTCAAGTCCAAGGGAACAAGGCCAGCTTCTCCCTGATTCTCACAACCCCTCTGAAAGGAGAGCAGGGAGCAGGTATTAGCTCCCTGCGTTCCACATGGAGAGACGGGCTCAGAGAGACGAGGTGGCCTGCGGATGGACACACACATATTAAGAGATGGGGTCAGATGGAAGCCCAAGTCTCCAGCTCCAGGTCCACCATTCCTCCCTGGGCTGGCACTGCTCTGGCTGCACAGTTGGCTAATCTTGGGCAGCGGTGGAATTCTTCCTTTTGCCCAGGGCTGGCTTTGCCTCCTTCCACCCCGTGGCCTTGCCACTCCTGTGCCACTCGACCCCCTCCCAAACACCATGCCCATCTCACATACCCTAAGGTTAGTGGGGATCTGAGCCAAGCATAAACCTGTAGGATTAAATCATGACATACACACACAACGAACACTTTTTTTTTTTTTTTTGAGGCGGAGTCTCTGTCTGTCGCCCAGGCTGTACTGCAGTGGCGCCATCTGGGCTCACTGCAAGCTCCGCCTACCGAGTTCCCGCCATTCTCCTGCCTCAGCCTCCCCAGTAGCTGGCACTACAGGTGCCCGCCACCACGCCCGGCTAATTTTTTGTATTTTCAGTAGAGACGGCGTTTCACTGTGTTAGCCAGGATGGTCTCGATCTCCTAACCTCGTGATCCGCCCACCTTGGCCTCCCAAAGTGCTGGGATTACAGGCGTGAGCCACTGCGCCCGGCAAAAGAACACCTTTTTTAAAAGTAGATTCTTCAGTTCCATTGAACTACCCAACTCTTCTTGTTCCCTACCAGGAATCGTGGGGAGCTGACCCTACTGCTCAGGGAATGTTAGGTTCTCCTGCTTGAAAGGGAAGGGACTTCTGCTGTCTAAATGTCACCCCCGGGTCAGGCTGCTATGTCTTCTTTGCAGCCTGTAATCACCTATGCTGGCAATTAGAAACCCCTTGCTTCTCTTTCACTGAAATCCATCGGTCTCCTGAAGGACCCAGTCATCCCTACTGGAGCCACACAACAAATCCACTCTGACTTTCTCTGCACCACCCAGCTTGTGTTCGAAGGCAGCTCTGTCTCTTCCCAACCAAGGGCCTTCCTTCACCCATTCCTCGGAAGCCATGCTTGCCAGTTCCTTTCTCTGTCTGCTCATGTCCTTCAGAGCTCAGCACAAACCCGGGTTTTGACCATGTGTCACGCAGTGTGCAGTGCACGGCCTCCTGACAACCACCTCCAGAGGCGGACACTACCGTTAGCCCTATTTTACAGATGAGGAGGCTGAGAAGTGGAGGAACTTGGTAGGAGTTACGCAGCAAGCAGCAGAGCCGCTGCTGCTTCTCCCTGCTGTGCCTTGTGATCCCTGAGAACTGTTCTCTCACCCAGCAGTTTTATGGAGAGACAAGGTCACTGCGCTTGGAGTCAAAACATCTGGCTTTGCACCCTACTGTGCCATTTATTTATTTATATTTATTTATTTATTTTGAGACAGAGTCTCACTCTGTCACCCAGGCTAGAGTCCAGCTGCACAATCTCAGCTCACTGCAACCTCCATCTCTTGGGTTCAAGTTATTTTCCTGCCTCAGCTTCCCGAGTAGCTGAGATTACAGGTACCCACCATCAAGCTGGGCTAATTTTTGTATTTTAGTAGAGACGGGGTTTCACCATGTTGGTCAGGCTGGTCTCAAACTCCTGACCTCAAATGATCTGCCCACCTCGGCCTCCCAAAGTGCTGGGATTACAGACGCCCAGCCCCCACTGTGCCATTTATTATTATAGGCACACCCAGCCCCCACTGTCCATTTATTGTTGTGTGACCCAGGCAAGCCACATGTCTCAGTCTCCTGGTCCGTGAAATGGGGATTATTATAGTGTCACCTTCCAGGCTGTTTTGGAGGCTAGGATGCATGTCTACGTGACCTCATGACTGGTACCCCACATTAGCTCCCATTTCCCCTCCCAACTGGCTCACAGGAGCTAGGGCAAATGAGATTCATGCCGCACCCTATGAGGCTCGGGCCCCTTCCAGGTTAGGGAGCCAGGTTCAAGCTTCCAGGTTCCCCACCTGGCCTGGAGTCACTCTCTAAAATGATTTGTCAAGTGACAAGCAAAAATATATTGCCAATTTAAGAGTGTGATTTTCCTGCAACTTTTTAATCCTCGGGCTGTTGTTGAATAGATTAAAGTGTCTGCTTTGATCCATGCATTTAGATGGAAACATAAATATAGCCATCACTTATTCTTCCAGCCGCCAAGATGGGTGTCCTGCTGCATCACTCCGCTTCCCACCCAGCCGGGCTAATGCATGAGAATGTCCTTTTTGCCATTCAAATCCCTCTTGCATTTCAGCATGGACTCTTCTGCTCCGGCCAGTGCCCCTCAGCCCTGCCTAATTTGACCACGGCTCACGCTGGGAGATCGCCACCAGGGAAAGGGTGGGGGCGGCCCCACAGGGCTTCCCAGCTGCCCGATGCCACGAACTTCCCCCGCTTGGCAGAGCCCCACAAGAATAAATCTCTGGAGAAATAGATTTTGAAGAGGAATTTGGTACATAGATCTTCTGTCAGCGGAGCAGACTCCGGCTCAGCTGTTTTTCAGGCTCACTGCTTATCCAGAGATACATCTATTTTTACATGGATCTCTGGCGAGATTTCCTCTTTCCTCACAGGGTAGGAGGCCGCTGAGGGAGCCTGAGGGCTGGCAGTGGTGGTGGCCATGGGGACACGGGGCAGGGGGGTGGGGAGGGGCTGGTGCAGAGCCCTGGGCTTCCTCCACCTGCAGCATCCTCCCTCGGCCCTTCTGCTGAGCAATGGGGCCAGCCTGCCTGAGCCTCCATCACTGCACTGGCCCCTCTGCGCCCCCTCCACCCACCCAAAGCCCCCAGCCACCTCCATGACTCCCAAGCCTGAAGTCCCCTTAGGGGGCTGAGGCCTGGGCTGAACTCTGGACAAGTGCTGGGCATGGACACACACAAGTGTGGACACACACAAACATACACACTGGAGGGTCCCCACCACATGGCCACAAAGATTGAGAGGGCCTGCCCACTGCCCCAGTTCATCCTGGACCTAGCTGTGGAGCCACTGCAAACAGTAGGAGCCAGCTCTGAGCTGTGCCAGAGGAGAAATGGCTGGTGGGAGTGCCAAGCAGGGTGCTCTGGCAGGCAATTAGGCCCCAGAGAATGGCCCACGAATGTCAGAAGTGGCAGGAAGGCTGGAATTCACTGACGCCTTGGGCATATGGAGGAGCACATGGAAGGGCACAGGGATGACCATGTGCTGATGGAGCCAAGAGCCCTGGAGATGGTACTTTCCCGCTCCCCACAGAGCCTCTGGCAGGCTGGGCACTCTTATGCTTCCTTTTCCCAAGTCCCCTTGAAAAAAATCCCCTCACCACCGGAAGCTCTGTGCTGTGGAGGCCCAGCCCCCCCCCAAGATAATTAGGGAAGAGAAGATAGTCCCAGGATAGGAATGACCGCACAGCGACTACATCTGCTGCCCGGCCTGGCTCTGTCCCTGCCCCTTCCCCACAAGCCGGCCTCCATCTCCAAAGGGTTCTGTTTCTAAGATGCCCAGAGGTCCAGACCCAGCCAGTCCTGCCCAAGTACCCAAGCCCTGGGGACAGACTTCCAGCCAGAAAGTAGCATTGGGCCAGGGTGCAAACCTCCACCTCCCAGCCAGACCAGCAGGTCCTCCATGGGCTCAGCACTACACATCAATAATCATGGATCCACCCTTGGTCTCTTCCTTGTGAAGCTTCCGGTTCCATTCTCAGCCTCATCGGCCCCTTCCCCTGTGACAGCCTTGTGCCTGAAATTGTATTGCCTCTCTCTCCCTCCGCTGTGCCAGTCTCTTCCTCTACCCTGCTTTCCAATGCCTCAGGCCTGCCCCTTCTCTCCCTACATGCTGACACACAGGAGGAGGAGGAGGAGGAAGAAAGAGAAGAGGAAGAGGAAGAAGAAGAAGAAGAAGAAGAAGAAGAAGAAGAAGAAGAAGAAGAAGACGACGACGAGGGAGAAGAAGGAAGGAAGGAAGGAAGGAAGGAAGGAAGGAAGGAAGGAAGGAAGGAAGGAAGGAAGGAAGGAAGGAAGGGAGGGAAGGGACTTTTTCTGTCTAAATATCACCTTTGGGCCCTGTTGAGCCTTTTATGTGTTCTTTGTCCTTCCCTCCATTGGCCCCTGCACTCAGAAATGCACATTCCCATCACCACCAACCATCCCATCACCAGCTCATGGCCTTTGTACACCCTCCTGCCAGGCCTCTGATCTTCAGCTTTCCCTGGCCTCACAGGCGGGACCTCACCTGGCTCCTCTCCTTCCTAGGCCTGCTCTCTCTCTCTCTCTTTAGCTCTTCTTCCTCTTTCTACCTTTTCTTTGGTCATCCCCTATGGCTCTTGCCCAATTTTCTTTCTACCCTCTCTCCCCAAGCCTTAAATCATTGCTGCCATGTGAATAGCTCACACATTTGTATCACCAGGTCTGATATTTCTGGTGTCCTCAACTGCTCCTAAGATAGTTCCAGGTTGGCAGGAACTCTCCTGTTATCCCTAAGTCATCCTGTCTGTAACAAATGCATCATCTACCCTCAATAACCAGCTCCTTGGCTGGGCACGGTGGCTCACACCTATAATGCTAACATTTTGGGAGACCGAGGAGGGTGGATCACTTGAGGTCAAGAGTTCAAAACCAGCCTGGCCAATGTAGTGAAACCTCATCTCTACTAAAAATATAAAACAATTAGCTGGACATGGTGGTGGGCACCTGTAATCCCACCTACTTGGGAGGTTGAGATAGGAGAATCATTTGAAACCGGGAGGTGGAGGTTACAGTGAGCTAAGATTGTGCCACTGCACTCCAGCCTGGGCGACAGAGCAAGACTCCATCTCAAAAAATAATAAAAATAAATAAATAAATAACCAGCTCCTCCTCCTAGAGTGACCAGTGAGGTTTTTTCTCTTGTTTCCTCGCTGGATTCTAGGTTTACTCCTCCTTTCCCCTCACTCTCCTGCCCCCACCCACACACCCACACAACCAATCATCATCATCCTCTAGTTGTCTTTGAAATGACTCAGCACCTGCCCAAGCCATTCCATTCTCAGTACACCCCAGGTTCTAGCCCTTATTTCCATTCATCAGGACTATGGCAGGTGCCGCCTAATCTGCCCTGCCTCATACGGTAGGCAATACTGCCTCTCCCGCAAAAGTCCATGCCCTAATCCTGGAACCTGTGAATATGTTACATGATATGGCAAAGAGGGTTTTACAGATGTAATTAAGGTTACCAACCTTAAAATACAGAACTTAGCCTGGATTATCCAGGTGGGAACATCTAATCACATGAGCCCTTAAAAGCAGAGAACTTTCTCCAGCTGAAGTCAGAGAGAGAAGCAAAAGACAAAGTAGCAAAAGAAATGTGGCAGAGGCCAGGCGCGGTAGCTCACACCTGTAATCCCAGCACTTTGGGAGGCCAAGGTGGGCAGATCACCTGAGGTCGGAAGTTCGAGATCAGCCTGACCAACATGGAGAAACCCCATCTCTACTAAAAATATAAAAATTAGCTGGGTATGGTGGCACATGCCTGTAATCCCAGCTACTCGGGAGGCTAAGGCAGGAGAATAGCTTGAACTCTGAAGGCAGAGGTTGTGGTGAGCTGAGATCGTACCATTGCACTCTGGCCTGGGCAACAAGAACGAAACTCCGTCAAAAAAAGAAAAAGAGAAGAAAGAGAGAAAGAGGAGAGAAAGAGAGAAAGAGGAGAAAAAGAAAGAGAGAAAGAAAGAAAAGGAAAGAAAGAAAGAAAGAAAGAGAGAAAGAAAGAAGGAAGGAAGGAAAGAGAAAGAGAGAAAAAGAGAAGAAAGAGAAAGAAGGAAAGAAAGAAAAAAGAAAGAAAGAAAGAAAGAAAGAAAGAAAGAAAGAAAGAAAGAAAGAAAGAAAGAAAGAAAGAAA
>NW_020257790.1:0-11197 GCF_003255815.1 Theropithecus gelada
TGACCTCTGTGTTCATATCACATAATTCCACCTTTCTGTTCATGGAGATGTTTGCTAACACTCTTCTCTTGGAATCTGCAAAGTGATATTTGGGAGCGCATTGAGGGCTACAGTGAAAAAGGAAATATCTTCACATAAAAACTGAAAGGAAGCATTCTGAGAAACTTCTACGTGGCCTGTGCATTCACCTCACAGAGTTCCATTTCTGTTCATGTAGCTGTTTGCTAACATTCTTCTCGTGGAATCTGCTAAGTGATGTTTGGGAGCGCATTGACGGCTACAGTGAAAAAGGAAATATCTTCAGACAAAAACTGAAAAGAAGCGTTCTGAGAAACTGCATTGTGACCTGTGAATGCAACTCACAGAGTTACACTTTTCTGTTCATTGATCTGTTTGCTAAGACAGTTTTCTTGAAATCTGCATTGGGGTATTTCCTTGCCCAATGAAGCTTATGGTGACAAAGGAAATGTCTTCAGGTAAAAAGTAGAAAGAAACTTTCTGAGAAACTGCTTTGTGATTTGTGAATTCTACTCACTGGGTTACAGCTGTATTTCCGGGAGCTGTTTGTTAGTCCAGTTTTTGTTGACTCTGAGAACGGATATTTCGGATCACTTGGAGACGTACACAGCCAAAGAAAATATCACCAGATAAAAATGAGAAAGAAGATTTCTGAGAAATGTCTTTGTGATCTCTGAGTTCATCTCACAGAGTTCTAATTTTTTCTTCATGTAGCTGTTTGATAACACTCTTCTCGTGGAATCTGCAAAGTGATATTTGGGAGCGCATTGAGGGTTACAGTGAAAAAGGAAATATCTTCAGATAAAAACTGAAAGGAAGTGTTCTGAGAAACTTCTATGTGACCTGTGCATTCACCTCCCAGAATTCCACCTATCTGTTCATGTAGCTGTTTGGTAACACTCTTCTTGTGGAATCTGCAAAGTGATATTTGGGAGCACTTTGAAGGCTACGGTGAAAAAGGAAATAACTTCTGATAAAAACTGAAAGGAGATGTTGTGAGAAACTTCTACGTGACCTGTGCATTCAACTCACAGAGTTCCACCTTTCTGTTCATGTAGCTGTTTAATAACATTCTTCTCGTGGGATCTGCTCAGTGATGTTTGGGAGCGCTTTGACGGCTACAGTGAGAAAGGAAATATCTTCAGATAAAAAATGAAAAGAAGCGTTCTGTGAAACTGCATTGTGATCTGTGAATGCAACTCACAGTTACACCGTTCTGTTCATTGATCAGTTTGCTAACACAGTTTTCTTCAAAACTGCAGTGGGATATTTCATTGCGCAATGAAGCTTATGGTGACAAAGGAAATATCTTCAGGTAAAATGTAGAAAGGAACTTTCTTAGAAACTGCTTTGTGATGTGTGAATACAAATCACAGAGTTACAGCTGTACTTCATGGAGCTGTTTGCTAGTCCAGTTTTTGTTGAATCTGAGAACCGATATTTCGGATCACTTGGAGGAGTATACAGCCAAAGGAAATATCCCCAGGTAAGAACGAGAAAGAAGATTTCTGAGAATGTCTCTCTGATCTCTGAGTTCATCTCACAGAGTTCCACCTTTCTGTTCCTGTAGTTGTTTGCTATCACTCTTCTCGTGGAATCTGCAAAGTGATATTTAGGAGCACATTGCGGGCTACAGTGGAAAAGGAAATATCTTCAGATAAAAACTGAAAGGAAGTGTTCTGAGAAACTTCTATGTGACCTGTGCATTCATCTCAAGAGTTCCACCTTTCTGTTCATGTAGCTGTTTGCTAACATTCTTCTCGTGGAATCTGCTAAGATATGTTTGGGAGTGCATTGATGGCTACAGTGAAAAAGGAAATATCCTCAGGCAAAAACTGAAAAGAAGCGTTCTGAGAAACTGCATTGTGACCTGTGAATGCAACTCACAGAGTAACACTTTTCTGTTCATTGATCAGTTTGCTAAGACAATTTTCCTGAAATCTGCAGTGGGATATTTATTTGCCCAATGAAGCTAATGGTGACAAAGGAAATATCTTCAGATAAAAAGTAGAAAGAAACTTTCTGAGAAACTGCTTTGTGATGTTTGAATTCAACTCACTGAGTTACAGCTGTACTCCATGGAGCTGTTTGCTAATCTAGCTTTTGTTGAATCTGAGAACCGATACTTCGGATCACTTGGAGGAGTATACAGCCAAAGGAAATATCCCCAGATAAAAACGAGAAAGAATGTTTCTGAGAAATGTCTTTCTGATCTCTGAGTTCATCTCAGAGAGTTCCACCTTTCTGTTCCTGTAGCTGTTTGATAACACTCTTCTCGTGGAATCTGTGAAGTAATATTTGGGAGCGCTTTGAGGACTACAGTGAAAAAGGAAATATCTTCAGATAAAAACTGAAAGGAAGTGTCCTGTGAAATTTCTATGTGGCCTATGCATTCACCTCACAGAGTTCCACCTTTCTGTTCCTGTAGCTGTTTGCTAACACTCTTCTCGTGGAATTTGCAAAGTGATATTTGGGAGCGCATTGAGGGCTACAGTGAAAAGGAAATATCTTCAGATAAAAACTGAAAGGAAGCGTTCTGAGAAACTTCTATATGGCTTGTGCATTCACCTCACAGAGTTCCACATTTATGTTCATGTAGCTGTGTGCTAACATTCTTCTCGTGGAATCTGCTAAGTGATGTTTTGGAGCGCATTGACGGCTACAGTGAAAAAGATATCTTCAGATAAAAACTGAAAAGAAGCGTTCTGAGAAACTGCATTGTGAACTGTGAATGCAACTCACAGAGTTACACTTTTCTGATCATTGATCAGTTTGCTAACATAGTTTTCTTGAAATCTGCATTGGGATATTTCTTTGCCCAATGAAGCTTATGGTGACAAAGGAAGTATCTTCAGATAGAAAGTAGAAAGAGGCTTTCTGAGGAACTACTTTGTGATGTGTGAATTCAACTCACAGAGTTACAGCTGTATTTCACGGAGCTGTTTGCTATTCCAGTTTTTGATGAATCTGAGAACCGATATTTCGGATCACTTGGAGGAGTATACAGCCAAAGGAAATACCCCCAGATAAAATTGAGAAAGAAGATTTCAGAGAAATGTCTTTCTGATCTTTGAGTTCATCTCACAGAGTTCTACCTTTCTGTTCATATAGCTGTTTGCAGACACTCTTCTCTTGGAATCTGCAAAGTGATATTTGGGAGCGCATTGAGGGCTACAGTGAAAAAGGGAATATCTTCAGATAAAAACTTAAAAGAAGCATTCTGAGAAACTGCATTGTGATGTGTGAATGCAACTCACAGAGTTACACTTTTCTGTTTCTTGATCAGTTTGCTAACACAGTTTTCTTCAAATCTACAATGGGGTATTTCTTTGCCCAATGAAGCTTACAGTGACCAAGGAAATATCTTCAGATAAAAGGTAGAAAAAGGCTTTCTGGGAAACTGCTTTGTGATGTGTAAATTCAACTCAGTGAGTTACAGTTGTATTTTGTGGAGATGTTTGCTAGGCCTGTTTTTGTGGAATGTACGTCCTGATATTTCGGATCGCTTTGAAGCGTGTACAGCCAAAGGAAATATCCCCAGATAAAAAAGAGAAAGAAGTTTTCTGAAAAAATGTCTTTCTGATCTCTGAATTCATCTCACAGAGTTCCACCTTTCTGTTCATGTAGCTGTTTGCTAACACGCTTCTCTTGGAATCTGCAAAGTGATATTTGGGAGCGCATTAATGGCTACAGTGAAAAAGGAAATATCTTCAGATAAAACCTGAAAAGAAGCATTCTGAGTAACGGCATTGTGACGTGTTTATGTAACTCAGAGTTACACTTTTCTGTTCCTTGATCAGTGGGCTAACACAGTTTTATTCAAATCTACAATGGGATATTTCTTTCCCAATGAAGCTTACGGTGACCAAGGAAATATCTTCAGATAAAAAGTAGAAAGAAGCTTTCTGAGAAACTACTTTGTGATGTGTGAATTCAACTCACTGTGTTACAGCTGTATTTCGTGAAGCTGTTTGCTAGTCCTGTTTTTGTGGAATCTAAGACGTGATATTTCCGATCGCTTTGAAGATTATACAGCCAAAGGAAATATCCCCAGATAAAAACGAGAAAGAAGTTTTCTGAGAAATGGCTTTCTAATCTCTGAATTCATCTCACAGCGTTCCACCTTTCTGTTCATGTAGCTGTTTGCTAACACTCTTCTCTTGGAATCTGCAAGGTGATATTTGGAAGCGCATTGAGGTTTACAGTGAAAAAGGAAATATCTTCAAATAACAATGAAAAGAAGCCTTCTGAGAAACTGCATTGTGACGTGTGAATGCAACTCACAGAGTTACACTTTTCTGTTCCTTGATCAGTTTGCTAACACAGTTTTCTTCAAATCTACAATGGGATATTTCTTTGTCCAATGAAGCTTACGGTGACAAAAGAAATATCTTCAGATAAAAAGTAAAAAAAAGCTTTCTGAGCCATTTGTTTGTGATGTGCGAATTCAACTCACTGAGTTACAGCTGTATTTCGTGGAGCTGTTTGCTAGTCCTGTTTTTGTGGAATCTAAGACCTGATATTTCGGATGGCTTTGAAGAGTATACAGCCAAAGGAAATATCCCCAGATAAAAATGAGAAAGAGGTTTTCTGAGAAATGTCTTTCTCATCTCTGAATTCATCTCACAGAGTTCCACCTTTCTGTTCATGTAGCTGTTTGCTAACACTCTTCTCTTTGAATCTGCAAAGTGATAGTTGGGAGCGCATTGAGGACTGCAGTGAAAAAGGAAATATCCTCATATAAAAACTGAAACAAGCGTTCTGAGAGACTGCTTTATGATGTGTGAGTTCATCTCATAGATTTACACGTTTCTCTCTATGAAGCAGTTTCCTAACACTGTTTTCGTGGAATTTGCAAAGTGATGTTTGGAAGGGCATTGAGACCTGTGTTGAAAAAGGCAATATCCTCAGATGAAAACCTGAAAGAAGGTTTCTGAGAAATTTCCATCTGATGTGTGAATTCATCTCACAGAGATACACTTTCCTTTCATGGAGTATTCTGTTACCACTCTTTTTGTTGAGTTTGGGAAGGAATATTTCGGTTCGCTATGAAGACTATATGGACAGGAGAAATATCCTCCATTGAAAACGTGAAAGAAACTTTCTGCGAAACTGCTCTGTGATGTGTGAATTCATTTCACAGAGTTAAACCACTCTTGGATGGAGGAGTTTGCTAGCGCCGTTTTTGTGGAATCTCCGAAGTGATAGCTTGAATGTCATTGAATCCCATGGTGAAAAATGAAATATCCTCAGATACAAACTGCAGAGAGGTCTTCTCAGAAACTTCTTTGTTGTGGGTGAAATCAGCTCTCAGAGTGACATCATTGTTTTCATTGAGAAGCTTGCTAATAGTGTTTTCGCAGTGTGTGCAATGAGACACATGGGAGCGCTTGGAGACCACAAATAGCCTCAGCTGAAAAAAGAATGAAGCTTTCTGAGAAACTGTTTGTGATGTGTGAATTCAACTCTCTGAATTACACCTGCATTTCATGGAGCCGTTTGTTAGCCTTGATTTTATGGAAATTGAGAGCGGATATTTCGAATCGCTTTGAAGACTACACGGCCAAAGGAAATATCCTCGGATAAAAACCAGAATGAACTTTCTGAGAAAATGCCTTGTGATGTGTGAATTCATCTCATAGGGTTCCACATGTATTTCGTGGAGCCGTTTGGTAGCCCTGTTTTTGTGGAATCTCAGAAGTGATATTTTGGATCGCTATGAAGACTCCTCAGACAGAGGAAACATCCTCAGATAAAATCCAGAAAGAAGCTTTCTGAGAAACTGCTTTGTGATGTGTGAATTCATCTCACAGACTTACACGTTTCTCTTCATGAAGCAGTTTGCTAACAGTGTTTTCGTGGAATCTGCAAAGTGATATTTGGGAGCACATTGAGGCTTATGGTGAAACAGGAAATATCCTTAGATGAAAACAAGAAGGAAGCTTTCTGAGAAACGGCTTTATGATGTGTGAGTTCATTTTAGAGAGTTATACGTTCACATCATGGAGCAGACTATTACCACTATCTTTGGGGAATGTGAGAAGGGATATATTGCATCGCGTGGAGGCCTACACTAAGAAAGGAAATATCTTCAATTAAAAATGTGAAAGAAGTTTTCTGAGAAACTTCTTTGTGATGTGTTAATTCATCTCAGAGAGTTACACCTTAGTCTTCATGGAGAAGTTGGCTAACACTGTTTTCGTGGAAACTACAACTTGATATTTGAGAGTGCAATGGGGCCTGTGGTGACAAAGTAAATATCCTCAGATGAAAACTGGAAAGAAGCGTTCTGAGAAACTGCATTGTGATGTGTGAATGCAACTCACAGACTTACACTGTTCTTTTCATTGGTCAGTTTGCCAACACTGTGTTCTTGAAATCTACAATGGGATATATCTTTGACCAATGAAGCTTATGGTGAAAAAGGAAATATCTTCAGATAAAAAGTAGAAAGACGCTTTCTGAGAAACTGCTGTGTGATGTGTGAATTCATCTCACAGAGTTACACACGTATTTCATGGAGCTGTTTGCTAACACTCTTTCTGTGGCATCTGAGAAGTGATATTTTGAATCGCTTTGAAGACTCTTCCAACGAAGGAATTATTCTCAGACGAAAACTGGAAAGAACCTTTCTGAGAAACTTCTTTGTGATGTGTGAATTCATCTCACAGAGTTACCCTTTTCTCTTCATGAAGCAGTTTGCTGACACTGTTTTCGTGGAATCTGAAAAGTGATATTTGGGAATGCATTGAGGGCAATGGTGGAAAAGGATATATCCTCAGATGAAAACTTTAAAGAAGCGCTCTGAGAAACTGCATTGTGATGTGTGAATGCAACTCACAGAGTCACAGTGTTCTTTTCATTGATGAGTTTGCTAAAACTGTTTTCTTGAAATCTACAATGGGATATTTCTGAACGCCATGAAGCTTACGGTGTCAAAGGAAATATCCTCCGAGAAAAACTAGACAGAAGCTTTCCAAGAAACTGCTTTGTAATGAGTGAGTTCATCTCACAGAGGTACCATTTTCTCTCCATAAAGCAGTTTCCTAACGCAGTTTCGTGGAATCTGCAAAGTGATATTTGGGAACACATTGAGGCCTGTGGTGAAAAGGAAATATCATCAGATGAAAACTGGAAAGCAGCGATCGGAGAAACTGCTTTGTGATGTGTGAATTCATCTCACAGAGTTATACCTGTATTTCGTGGAGCCGTTTCCTAGCACACTTTTTGTGGCATCTGAGAAGTGATCATTTGGATCGCTATGAAGACTCCTCAAACGTAGGAAATGTCCTCACAGAAAAACTAGAAAGAAGCTTTCTGAGAAACTTCTTTGTCATGTGTGGTTTCATCTCACAGAGTTACACCTTTCTCTTCATGAAGCAGTTTGCTAACTCTGATTTCGTGGAATCTGAAAAGTGATATTTGGGAGCTCATTGAGGGCTCTGGTGAAGAAGGATATATCCTCATATGAAAACTTTAAAGAAGCGTTCTGAGAAATTGCATTGTGATGTGTGAATGCAACTCACAGGGTTACGGTGTCCATTTCATTGATCAGTTTGCTAACACTATTTTCTTGAAATCTGCAATGGGATATTTCTTAGCACCATGAAGCTTACTGTGACAAAGGAAATATCCACTGATTAAAACGAGAAAGAAACTTTCTGAGAAACTGCTTTATGATGTGTGAATTCATCTCACAGATTTACATGTTTCTCTCCATGAAGCAGTCTCCTAATACTGTTTTCATGAATCTGCAAAGCGATATTTGGGAGCATATTGAGGCCTGTGGTGAAAAAGGTAATATCCTCAGATGAAACCCCGAAAGAAGGTTTCTGAGAAACTGCGATCTGATGTGTGAATTCATCTCACAGAGATACACTTTTCTTTCATGGCGCATTCTGTTACCACTCTTTTTGTTGAGTCTGGGAAGGATTATTTCGGTTCGCTATGAAGATTATAGGGACCAGGGAAATATCCTCCATTGAAAACGTGAAAGAAGCTTTCTGCGAAACTGCTCGGTGATGTGTGAATTCATTTCACAGAGTTAAACCACTATTAGATGGAGGAGTTTGCTAGCGCCGTTTTTGTGGAATCGTGGAAGTGATAGCTTGAATATTGTTGAATCCCATGGTGAAAAATGAAATATTCGCAGATAAAAACGGCAGAGAGGTCTTCTCAGAAACTGCTTTGTTGTGGGTGAATTCAGCTCACAGAGTGACATCATTGTTTTCAGTGAGAGGCTTGCTAATCGCAGAATGGGCACTGAGACACACGGGTTGCTTGGAGATCACAAATAGAATTCAAAGTGATGCAAAATATCAGGTCTTAGATTACACAAAAACAGGACTAGCAAACAGCTTCATGAAATACAGCTGTAACTCAGTGAATTGAATTCACAGATCACAAAGCAGTTTCTCAGAAAGCTTCTTTCTACTTTTATTCTGAAGATATTTCCTTTGTCACCACAAGCTTCATTGGACAAACAAATATCCTATTGCAGATTTGAAGAAAACAGTGTTAGGAAACTGAACAATGAAGAGAAAGGTGTAACACTGTGAGTTGCATTGACACGTCACAATGCAGTTTCTCAGAACGCTTCTTTTCAGTTTTTATCTGAAGATATTTCCTTTTTCACAGTAGCCCTCAAAACGCTCCCAAATATCACTTTGGCGATTCCACGAGAAGAGTGTTAGCAAACAGCTATATGAACAGAAAGGTGGAACTCTGTGAGATGAATTCAGAGATGAGAAAGACATTTCTCAGAAAACTTCTTTCTCGTTTTTAACTGGGGATATTTCCTTTGGACGTATGCTCTTCAAAGCGATCCAAAATATCAGTTCTCAGATTCCCCAAAACAGGACTAGCAAACAGCTCCACGAAACACAGCAGTACCTCAGTGAGTTGAATTCACACATCCCAAAGCAGTTTCTCAGAAAGCTTCTTCCCACTTTTTGTTTGAGTATATTTCCTTTGCCACCGCAAGCTTCATTGCGCAAAGAAATATCCTATTGCAGATTTGAAGAAAAGAGAGATAGCAAACTGATCAATGAAAAGAAATGTGGAACTCTGTGAGTTGCATTCACACGTCACAAAGCAGATTCTCAGAACGCTTCTTTCCAGGTTTTATCTGAGGATATTTCCTTTTACACCACAGCCCTAATGCACTTCCAAATA
Organism: Theropithecus gelada; assembly: GCF_003255815.1. Lineage (NCBI taxonomy): Eukaryota > Metazoa > Chordata > Mammalia > Primates > Cercopithecidae > Theropithecus > Theropithecus gelada. Next base: position 9,193 of record NW_020257790.1, read on the forward strand.
TCACTTTGCAGTTTCCACAAGAACAGTGTGAGCAAACGGCTTCATGAACACAAAAGTGGAATTCTGTGAGATGAATTCACAGATCACAAAGAAGTTTCACAGAAAACTTCTTTCTCATTTTTATCTGATTATATTTCCTTTTCCACCAAAGCATTCCATGCGCTTCCAAATATCACATTGCAGATTACACGAGAAGAGTGTTAGTAAACAGCTACAGGAACAGAAAGGTGACACTCTGTGAGATGAATTCAAAGATCAGAAAGACATTTCCCAGAAAACTTCTTTCTCGTTTTTATCTGGGGATATTTCCTTTGGCTGTATACTCTTCAAAGCGATCCGAAACATTGTGCCTTAAATTCCACAAAAACAGGACTCGCAAACAGCTCCACGAAATACAGCTGTAACTCAGTGAGTTGAATTCACATGTCACAAAGCAGTTTCTCAGAAAGCTTCTTTCTACTTTTTATCTGAAGATATTTCCTTTGTCCCCGTAAGCTTCATTGGGCAAAGAAATATCACATTGTAGGTTTGAAGAAAACTGTGTTAGCAAACTGATCAAGGAGCAGAAAAGTGTAACACTGTGGTTGTATTCACACGTCACAATGCAGTTTCTAAGAACGCTTCTTTTCAGTTTTTATCTGAAGATATTTCCTTTTTCACTGTAGCCCTCAATGTGCTCCCAAATATCAGTTTCTAGATTCCAAGTGAAGAGTGTTAGCAAACAGCTATATGAACAGAAAGGTGGAACTCTGTGAGTTGAATTCAGAGATCAGAAAGACATTTCTCAGAAAACTTCTTTCTCATTTTTATCTGGAGATATTTCCTTTGGCTGTATACTCTTCAAAACGATCTGAAATATCAGGTATTAGATTCCACAAAAACAGGACTAGCAAACAGCTCCAGAAATAAAGCTGTAACTCAATGAGTTGTATTCACATGTCACAAAGCAGTTTCTCAGAAAGCTTCTTTCTACTTTTTATCTGAATATATTTCCTTTGTCACCATAAACTTCATTGGGCAAAGAAATATCCCATCGTAGATTTGAAGAAAATTGTGTGAGCAAACTGATAAATGAACAGAAAAGTGTAACTCTGTGAGTTGCATTCACACGTCACAATGCAGTTACTCAGAACGCTTCTTTTCAGTTTTTATCTGAAGATATTTCCTTTTTCACTGTACCCCTCAATGCGCTCCCAAATATCACTTTGCAGATTCCAAGAAAAGAGTGTTAGCAATCAGCTACATGAAGGGAAAGGTGGAACTCTGTGAGATGAATTCAGATATCAGAAAGACATTTCTCAGAAAACTTCTTTCTCGTTTTTTCTGGGGATATTTCCCTTGGCTGTATACTCCTCAATGTGATCCGAAATATCAGTTCTTACATTCCACAAAAACAGGAGAAGCAAACACATCCACGAAATACTGCTGAAACTCAGTGAGTTGAATTAAAATTTCAAAAAGTACTTTCTCAGAAAGCTTCTCTCTACTTTCTACCTGAAGATATTTCCTTTGTCATCAAGAGCTTCATGGGGCAAAGAAATATCCCACTGTAGATTTGAAGAAAACTATGTTAGTAAACTGATCAAGGATCAGAAAATTGTAACTCTGTGAGATCCATTCAACCGTCACAATGCAGTTTCACAAAAGGCATCTTTTCACTTTTAATCTGAAGATATATCCTTTTTCACTATGGCTCAAAGTGCGCTCCCAAATATCACCTTGCAGATTTCAAGTGAAGAGTGTTAGCAAACAGCTACGTGAACAGAAAGGTGGAACTCTGTGAGATGAATTCAGAAATCATAAAGACATTTCTCAGAAAATTTCTTTCTCGTTTGTATCTGGGGATATTTCCTTTGGCTGTATAGTCTTCAAAGCGATCCAAAATATCAGGTCTTAGATTCCAGAAAAACAGGACTAGCAAACAGATCCAAGAAAAACAGCTCAAACTCAGTGAGCTGTATTCACAAACCACAAAGCAGTTTCTCAGAAAGCTTCTTTCTACTTT
>NW_020257791.1:0-6929 GCF_003255815.1 Theropithecus gelada
CCTCTAAAATGGCCACTCTGGGAGTGTCTGCCTTATGCAGTTGTAGACAGGGATGAAACACGCCCTGGTCTCCTACAGCGCCCCCAGGTTTGCTTGGATTAGGAAATTCCAGCCTGGTGAATTCTACTCAGACCACTTCTCTGCTCCTGAACCCTGTTTCCTGTTAAGATGTTTATCAATGACAATGCGTGCACAGTAGGACATGAAACTTCATCAGCAATTCTAGTTTTGCCCTGGCCTTGTGACCTTGCCCTGCCCATCTGCCTTGTGATATTTTATTGCCTTTGAAGCATGTGATCTCTGTGACCCACACACTATTCGTACACTCCCTCCCCTTTGAAAATCGCTAATAAAAACTTGGTTTTGTGGCTCAGGGAGCATCACGGAACCTGCCGACATGTCCCCTGGACACCCAGCTTAAAAATTTCTCTCTTTTGTACTCTTTCCCTTTATTTCTCAGACTGGCTGACACTTAGGGAAAATAGAAAAGAACCTACGTTGAAATACTGGGGCTGGTTCCGACGATATATGGCACCCAGCATGGCTTTTTCTTTTTTCCTAAGTGCATGTGGGAACCCGATTCCCTTTGGTAGGTGCAGAGAAATGTCATTGGTTCAGTCCACAGAAATGCTTGTTCGACTCCCTGACAACTGGTGAGTAGTCTGTGTATAGTCCAGATTAACTATGGGTCACACAGAGTCTAAAAATTATACTTATCTCTTCTATATTAAACTCCGGTTAAAACAGAACAGGGTTCGAGTGCCCATGGAAAATATGGTCACTCTATTCAGGGCAGTGGAAAAATACCATCCTTGGTCTCCTGAAAAAGGAACCTTAGATATAGACCTGTTAAAACAGGGAAGGGTCCGAGTAACCATGAAAAATATGGTCACTCTATTCAGGGCGGTAGAAAAATACTGTCCTTGGTTTCCTGAAAAAGGAACCTTAGATGCACAACTATAAGATCGTGTTGGTACAACATTCCACGAACTGGTCTCGACAGGGAATTATGTTCCTGTCACTGTTTGGGGTGACTGGGCCTTGGTATGTGCCGTCCTAATACCTCCTCAACCTTCCTCTCCCGCATGGCCTTCATTATCTGATCAGCCTCTCCCTTCATCTACTCCTCTCCCACCTAACGATTCCGAGAATTCAATGTCTAACTCTGGTGACTTTGGATTACCGGCAACCCCTGATGATCTTATTTCTTTTCACAAAGAGCTGGTACTTGTAGCTTCCGCGCCCCAACTCAGACAGCCTGGGACCATATATATGCTAATTCTTCTCTCTTCAAACCTCCGGAGTCACCTAATTGCTCCAGGACCAAACTACAATTTACCTATAATTCTTCAGGCCCTCCCCTGTCCACTGTAGCCCCTCACCCTCCTGTCGTTTCGGTTCCTCAACCAGTCTGCGTTGATACGCGCCACTCAATCTTATGTTTTTAAAAGAATTTAAGGATGCTTATACTCAGTTGGCCTACTTCTCCTTATGTTAAAATGGTATTACAAACTTTTTGTACTGAGGTCACTTTGCTGCCTTTAGACTGGAACCTTTTGGCAAAAGCTGTTCTAACCCCATCTCAGCATTTACAATTTCATACCTGGTGGTCAGAGGCAGCCCGTTTGCAGGCTCAGCTAAATCGGACTAATGGCATTCTAGTTACTCAGGCTCAGCTCACAGGCTCTGATAGTTTCTCTGATACTTATGCCCAATTAAACTTTGATGCTCTTACCACAAAACAAGTAACAAAGGTGTGTATGAGAGCCTGGGATAAATTATGCGCCCCAGGCCAAGATCCTGTTTCTTTTACTATGGTTAAGCAAGGTCACGCTGAATTATACCCTGATTTTTTAGCTAAATTACAAGATGCTGTTGAAAAATCTGTCTCTGATAAGTGCGCTCAAGGTATTCTCCTTCGTATGTTAGCTTTTGAAAATGCGAACCATGAGTGTAAAATAAAATTGCCATGCGTTCCATCCAACAACAAAATCTACCTGATCACGAGGTGTTGCCCGCATATATTAAAGCTTGTGAAGGTATTGGATCAGACACCCACAAAGCTGTTCTGTGGGCATGGGCCACGAAGGACACCAATCAAACTGGCCCCACAAATTCTTTTCTTGGAGCCTGCTATAATTGCGGTCAACTTGGTCATACCTGGAAAAACTGCACTATTAAAAACCTAAAAGCAGCCAAGCCGGCTCAACAAACATGGCCAAATGCTGCTGCTACTGTTTGCCCACATTGTCACAAAGGTAAACATTGGGCAAGTAATTGTCACTCTATAAGTATGATATAGATGGAAACCCCCTGCCACAGAACCAGGGAAACGGAAGTGGGGCCAGTCCCAGGCCCCAATATCAAATGGGACGCTTCGGACTCAGACCAATGTTGCGTTTCTGCTTCAGGCGGAAACAGCCCCCAGCACAAATAAATTTACCTAGAGCCAACCCAGGTAGGTCCCAGCCTCTCCTTCTGTCTCAGTACAATGCTTGTCCACCTCCGCAGTAGGCGGTGGGGCGGTCGATCTCTGTAGGACCATTCCTCTAAATTTACTACCTAACTCTGCCTTTAATTGTCCCCATGGGGTTCACTGGCCCTTTACCTCAAGGTTCGGTAGGCCTGGTGCTAGGCAGGGTACCCACCTCTGCTAAAGGGATCACCATTCATACTGGTCTCATTAATTCTGATTCTATTTATGAAATTAAACTAATCGTGTCTGCCAAGGTTCTTGTTTCCATTCCGGCCCATGAGTCAATTGCTCAATTATTTTTACTACCTAATATCGTTTTAAACAAAGGAGATAAGACACGTGGCCCTGGGATGAGCTCTGGCAGTGAAAAGGTCGCTTATTAGATTAATGTAATTTATAAACAATGGCCCATCTGCATCATACACATTCAAGGAAAAAAGTTTGAAGGCCTAGTAGATACTAGGGCTGAAATTAATATTCCACATAACTCTTATAATGCTCCCAGTCAGCATATTATGGAAAACATGGGGTTTGTTCGTTCCTGGACTCGGTCTCGGTCCAAAACATGAAGGGATTACTAAACCCCTCCCAATTACTGTAAAAGCAGACAGACCTGGTTTAGGTTATCCTTTTTAATAGCGGCCACTGCCACACCTCCTGATCCTATCCCTTTACAATGGAAATCTGACATACCTGTTTGGATAGAGCAGTGGTCGCTTTCTAAAGAAAAACTGGAGGCTTTGACTCAATTGGTTTCTGAACAGTTACAGCTCGGTAATGTGGAACCTTCTCTATCCCCCTGGAATTCTCCTGTGTTTCTAGTAAAAAAGAAATCAGGCAAGTGGCGGATCGTAACCGATTTACGGGTCATTTACGCTGTAATTAAACCTATGGGGGCCATCCAATCCGGCATGCCTGCCCCTGCTTTAATATCTAAGAATTGGCCTCTCATAGTTATTGATCTTAAAGATTGTTTTTTTCATATTGCTTTACATAAACTGGATTGTGAAAAATTTGCTTTTACTGTACCATCTATCAGTAATCAGGAGCCTGCAGCTCGTTATCAATGGAAACTTCCTCAGGGAATGCTGAATAGCCCTACAATCTACCAGCTTTATGTTGGACAAGTGCTGTCACCAGTTCGAGCGCAATTTCCCCAGGCCTATATTCTTCATTATACGGATGATATTTTAATTGCTGCCCCCACTGATAAAGAATTGACTGTTACCAAAGTTTGAGCCACCATGTTACAGAGGCTGGATTACACATCGCTCAGGATAAAATTCAACACACCACTCCTGTTCAGCATTTAGGAATGGTGGTCGATAAACAACGTATTCAACCTCAAAAAGTTCAAATTAGGAGAGATTCTTTGAAAACTTTAAATGACTTCCAAAAACTCTTGGGTAACATTAATTATTTAAGACCTACTTTAGGCATTCCGACCTATGTGCTGTCTAACTTGTTTTCTACACTGCGGGGGAGATTCCAATCTCTGCATTCCCAGGACTTTGTCCCCTGAGGCTTCACTAGAATGGGAATTCATAGAGGAAAGAATCCAGACTGCCCAGTTATCTAGAGTACAGCCGTCTCAGCCTTTTCAGTTTCTAGTTTTCGCTTCATTGCACTCCCCTTCTGGGCTAATAGTTCAACATAATGATTTAGTGGAGTGGTGTTTTCTTCCTCATTCTGTGTCAAAAACTTCGTCTGTTTATCTGGACCAACTGGCCATCTTAACTGGACAAGTTCGGTGTAGAATACTTAAAATTTCCGGATTTGATCTGAATTTAATTGTAGTTCCTTTAAATCAGCTCAAGGGTCAAGCAGACTTTCAACATTCTGCTTGAACCTCTTATTCAAGCACAGCATTCTGCTTGAATACTGTGGCAAATTCACTTGGCTGGTTTTATTGGCGTTACTGACAATCATTATCCAAAAAACAAATTGTTTGATTTTATAAAAATGATGTCTTGGGTGGTCCCTCGATTAACCAAAGATCAGTCCATTCCTGAGGCCATTATAGTGTTCCCTGATGGCTCCAGTAATGGAAATGCTGGTTATGTAGGTCCTACAGACAGGCTTATTTCTACCCCTTATACCTTTGCTCAAAAGGCAGAGTTAATTCCTGTAATTATTGCCTTACAGGAATTCCCCAAACCTTTAAATATTGTCTCTGATTCTACTTAACGTGGGAAAGAGGATATGCTTGTGTTTCACCAGATCATCAGACGAAAACCACAAGGAAAAGACGTCCGTGTCAGACTGCCCTCAGACGTGGTGAGATCTGCGCCAACTCCTCAGAAGCTGGCACACCAAATCAAAATGAGTCTAATTCAATCCTCCCTGATGGCAACGGAGACCCATCTAACTAATACCAATTCTCCTAATTACCTTTTTCTCCTTTCAAACCTAAAAATCTCACCATTTCTATTAGCCTGAAAATAACATCCCTCTGTTCTTCTCTTCCTCCTTCAGCACTGAATCTCGCTTACAACAGGTTTTAATGATTCTCCTCTTTATACTTTCTGTCTCACCAGTTTCCTCTCAAACTGATTTACCTGCTACACAAAATTATTCTTATTGGGCTTATGTGCCTTTTCCTCCACTTACTTGACCTCCCACCCGGATGGATGCTCCTGCAGAAATCTACACTAACGACAGAGTGTGTGGATGCCTGGAGCTACAGATGACCGTTGCCCCGCTCAACCAGGAGAAGAAGGCACTGCATTTAATGTTACCATGGGTTATAAATACCTTCCTCTGTGCATCGGACACGCACCTGGTTGTATCCATCTAGAAACCCAAGTCTGGGCTGCTTATCTTCCGGAGAGATCAGCTACAGAGAAACTGGGACATTTGGTCTCCGGTCTCTCCCTTTCTCCTTTACAAGAAATGAAAGGGGGAGTAATGGGAGATACCCCATACTTTCAATATAAACCTGCAGGAAAACCATGTCCTAAAAATTTTGAAGGCCCATCTAAAACCTTAATTTGTTAAGACTGTGTTAACACACATGCAGTAATATTAAAAAATGACTCATATGGTTTAGTAATAGACTGGGCACCAAAGGGCTATTTAAAAAACAATTGCTCCTCTGGTGGAAGGGAAAGCCTGGAGGCTATTTATTTTATTTCTCGTCGGGAAAACGAGAATAATCATTCTACTTTGCAGAGGAGGTTCAGCTCGTTCTTTCCCTTAAAATGGGAAGATAAAGGCATTACCCCGAGGCCTCGTAAGATAATCCCCATTCTGAGCCCATAACACCCAGAACTTTGAAAACTGGCTATTGCCATGTCTGGACTGCGAGCACGGGAAGGGGAAACTATTCTGTCTATTGTCCCCGCTACCGTCCCCCTCTCTCAGTATCAACGTAGATTCAGACATTCCGCTTTGCTTAACTCCAACCTGACTGTTCCCATACAGGTTGTGTTAAGCCTCCTTACATGCTGTTAGTGGGAAATATCAAAATTTGGATGAACAATCAAACTGTTCAATGCATTGTCATTTATATACTTGTATTAACTCCCATTTTGACACCAAGTAAAGTGTAATGTTAGTTCGAGCTCGAGAAGGAATCGGGATTCCGGTAACTTTGCCCAGACTTTGGGAATTCTCCCCCTCAATACATTGAATTAATGAGTGTTACAGCAAATTCTAAAAAAATCTAAGAGATTTGTTTTCACTTTAATCGCCGTGATCATGGGCCTAATTACAGTCACTGCAATGGCCACCACTACCAGAATGGTGTTACATCAATCTATTCAATGGTGTTACATCAATCTATTCAAATGGTGTTACATCAATCTATTCAAACGGCTCATTTTGTTAACGACTGGCAAGCCAATTCCACCCAGATGGGGAATTCTCAACAAGGTATTGATCAAAAATTGGCTAATTAAATTAATGATTTTAGACAGTTTGTTATTTAGCTTGGAGATTGGGTAGTGAGTCTCGAACATAGCATGCAAATGCAGTGCGACTGGAATACTTGTGATTTCTGTATCACCCCGTATTCCTACAATGAGAGTGATCATTCATGGGAAATGGTCAAAGGACACCTTCTGGGTAGGGAAGATAATTTACCATTGGACATAATTAAATTAAAGAAACAAATTTTTGAAGCCTCTCAAGCTCATTTATCCATTGTGCCTGGAGCTGAGGCGTTACATCAGGTGGCAGAAAATCTTTCTGGACTAACCACCACAACTTGGATTAAGTCTACTGGGGGCTCCACTGTAGTAAATTTTGGAATTATGTTTCTCTGTATAATCGGCTTATCTTTAGTGTGCCGGACAAGTCAAAGGATCCTGTGTCAAAATCGAGCGAACAAACAAGCCTTCATCGCCATGGCACATTTATATAAAAAGAAAGGGAAAGATGTTGCAGGAAGTCAGGGACCCCGAACAGAGGGACCTGCTGAAGCCGTGGCAGAAGAACATAAATTGTGAAGATT
>NW_020257792.1:0-13656 GCF_003255815.1 Theropithecus gelada
AGAAAATGTGGCACATATACACCATGGAATACTATGCAGCCATAAAAAAGGATGAGTTTGTGTCCTTTGTAGGGACATGGATGCAGCTGGAAACCATCATTCTTAGCAAACTGTCACAAGAACAGAAAACCAAACACCGCATGTTCTCACTCATAGGTGGGAACTGAACAATGAGATCACTTGGACTCAGGAAGGGGAACATCACACACTGGGGCCTATCATGGGGAGGGGGGAGGGGGGAGGGATTGCATTGGGAGTTATACCTGATGTAAATGACAAGTTGATGGGTGCAGCACAGCAACATGGCACAAGTATACATATGTAACAAACCTGCACGTTATGCACATGTACCCTACAACTTAAAGTATAATAATAATAAATTAATTTAAAAAAAAAAACATGCAAATATATTAAAAAAAAAAAAAAAAAAAAANTCCTCATCTGATAAGCAGCAACGTCTGGTACATTAAATATCAGAAAACTTTAAAATATAAATTGTGTTACAAATGTCAAGTATAAACTTTTTTTTGTTATGGGTGATTGAGGGAGTTGGTCATTTGGAGTAAGTGTTGGTTTAAGGGAAAGAAGTGGGCTTTGAAGTACTTATTCTCCTTCAATATCCAATAAAAAATAATGACTCAATGTAGTTCCAATACTGTCTTCTTTAGCAATTATGATTTTTCAAAGCTCAAAGAGAACCCTCAAAGAAAGAGAGGTAGTTCTTTCCCCTCCTTTTGTTAAAATACACTGTCTTGAAGGAATGATGCTTGTATTCAACTTTATTTTTTTCAGTTTTCAGTTGCATGGTTTGGAAATATCAGTTTAAAATATCAAAGATATGCATTTTAATTAATCATGCTTCTTTCTAGCGCTTTGTCACAGTCTGCTGCTAACTTTTTCATAGGTTGGCACACTACTCTCCTCAGGGTTTCTGTTCGTTCATTCAATAAAATTTCCATGAAACATCTGTTGTGTGCTAGGCATTGTTCTCAAGAGTGGAGATGTGACAGTAAATTAGTGAATCAAGATCACAGCCGTCATGATGCTTTCCCTGCAAGCTGCATAATGACAGGTAACACTTACAGGCTAGGCACCACTCCGAGACTTTACTTGCATTGTCTCTGTTTATGCTCACTCCTTTATAAGATACATGCTATAATTATCCCATTTTATAGGTGAAGGAATTGAGGCTTATGGATGTTTAGTGATTTGCCAGGTCATACAGCTAATGACTGATGGTGTCAGAATTCAAACCAGGTACTCTGTCTCCACAGCATGTGCTCTCACTCATTCTGCCAAACCATCTTCTTCCATTTGAGAGGAAATATAGGAGTGTTAATTTCCTGAAGATTAACATATAATGAAGGGCATGATTAGCAGGTTAGGCCTCCATGTCTATCAGTGGAGGTCTATTTTTGTTGTTATCTCCAAATCTTACCCAGTTCACCTGCCACCTCCATGGTGAAGTCTTCCTCAATGTTCTCAGTCAGAAATAATGACACTTTCATTTTGGCTCAAAATACTACAGAAATGCCAGGGACTCTTGTGAAGGTGATGAGGAGGGAGGAGAAAGAGGAAGATGATGGTATGAAATTGATGGTAATGTTGGTATTAATGAAAATAATGATCTGGTGTATATTAGGCAGTCTTGGCCTTTAGCATTGCACAAATAGGGTAGCTATCTATATCAGGTCAACAATAAATGTTTTCTACAAGTAGAGTTGCCACATAAGCAACAAAATGAGATCAATTATGTTTAATAAAATTTGTGTTTGCTTCTTTAATGATACCATCTATTTAAAGGCTGTGGAAGCCACAAGTATTTTTACCAGAACATCAGCTATTAAAATAAGAATATCATTCTGGCACAATGATTTTGCGTAGGATCATTGGAGTTACAATTTGGCAGATTCTTTGGGTCATCTTCTCTTGATATGATTCCTGATTAACTGCTGGTACTGAAAACATTTTAGCTTCAATTTTTAGCCTTACCTGGGATTTGAGCCAGATAGAAACAGGCCAGAAGTCTGGTAGAAGCACTACCTTGAATCTTAATCCAACCCAGGTTTATCTCACCTTCTTGGACATACATATCCTACTGCCACACATACCAGCCTTTAGCACCAGCTTTGGATATTCTCACTTATACATTTACTCTTAGATAAATACTTAACAAACATGGGATGCTGAGACTACTCAGGTGAGCAAACATACCTGACTCACTCCCTATCTTCATTGCTCTTACTATCTGCTGGGAAAAACAAAAAACAGACATGGAACAAATTCATTCTCTCTCTCTCTCTCTCCCTCTCAATGAGGGAGTGTTTTTCAAGAAAATTGTGGGTGTTTTGAAAACGAAATGGAATTGAGTTGTGACTTAAGAGAGGGCAGAGGAAGCGTCCCTGAGAAAGGTTCCTTGAGCTGAGAATGAGGGAAGAACATCTTGGGCAAAGGAAGAACAGAAACTTAGACAGCTAAGGGGTAGAAGATGGCATGAGTCTTTCAAGGAACTGAATGAAAACATTGTGGAAGGAGAACAAGATGAAGATTAGCATTATCTGAGGGAGACAGGTCAGATCTAAGAGGTAGATCCCAGGAAAGAGTTTGTCCTCTGTCTTAAGATCAATAAGGAGCTATTGACAGTTACTGAAGATTCTAAGCCATCATCATAAAAAATTGCACCCTGGTAACACTGTGGAAAATAGATTAGAAGGGGGCAAAAGTGGATGCAGTAAGGCTACTGTGATTCAGGTGAGGACCAGTGTCTTCTGCTCTAGAGTGGAATGAGAAGACATGGATTGGATGCACTTGAGGACACTCAGCAGTCAAACTTGCAATGGGCTGGCCATGGGACAGCAAGAGGAGAAGTAATGGGGATGCCTTCTGAGCTTTCTGGCTTGGGCAGCTGCAAAGGTGAAATAGAGAATGCTGGATTCATTGAGATCAAGAACCAGGAGGAGGACAAAGTTAGGGACACAGCTTGATGTAAATGTCCAACATTCCTTTCTGAGATTTGAAAGATTTATTGGACTTCTCTACATTTTAGAGTCCAATTATTCTACATCTTACCAATTATTTATAACTTCAAGAGTCAGAATCATAAACTTCAAATTAGAGAAGATCTTTAAAATAGTTTAGTCCAGCTCCTTCTTCTTTTCCCCAAATCCCTGATGATGGGCATCTGGTCTCTGCTAAGCACCCTCAGGGACTACTTTCTAATCTCACAAGGCATGGTGCACTTTCAAAGAGTTATAAGTAGGAAGGCATCAGTTTCTTCCCTTGGGAAATAGTCCCACTAGTCTTTTCCAGCCATAATTGTTGCCTGATATTTATTCTGTGCTATAAATTATACATCAGATGACATGACATCTGATCTAGGTCTTTCTGTTTCTCAAATCTCAAATATGGAGCAAAGGAACACAAAGCACCCATAAAATGTAAATGGCTCTATTTGTCTTAGATGATCAAACAGCTAAGTATAAGATAGAAGAATTGCAATTGCAATGTTATCTCAAAAAATAGTCAATGTTAATTTACTGGATGATACAGCATGAGTATATTTTGCAGCCAATATTGATTAGAAATTACATTAGATATTGGTGAAGGAGAACTAAAATAAAAGTAGAGTATTTTCTATCACTTAAAAAAATCTAGCAATGAGCAGTCTAGGGCTGGCATGGTGCCTAGTCATATCAACAGTGTTCTTGGATTCTTGTTCTTTGTGGCCCACCATCCTTCTGTATGGCTTCCAATCTCTCCTCACAGTCCAAGATGGCTGTTGGAGCTGTCATGACATCTGTCTACCAGGTAGAAAGATGGCTAAAGGACGTAGGGTGGATGAAAAAAAGGTGGGTCTCCCAGATGGATCAGACATCTTTTAAATGCTTCTCCAAATCCTCTAGTAATGCAACTGGGCACATTACCTCCCAAAATAAAGTTTGGTTCTATATGTGATATGGTTTGGCTGTGGACCCACTCAAATCTCATCTTGAATTGTAGTTCCCATAATCCTCACACATTGTGGGAGGGAACCAATGGGAGGTAATTTAATCATGGGAGCAGTTACCTTCATGATGTTCTGGTGATAGTGACTGAGTTCTCACAAGATCTGATGGTTTTAAAAGGGGCTTTTCCCCTTTTGCTTGGCACTTCTCCTTGCTGCTGCGATGTGAAGAAGGACACGTTTGCTTCCCTTTCTACTACTATGATTGTAAGTATTCTGAGACCTCCCCAGTGATGCTGAACTGTGAGCCAATGCATCCTTCCATTATAAATTACCCAGTCTCAGGTATGTCTTTATAGCTGTGTGAGAACAGACTAATAAAAACAAGTATGTCCTCAAATGGCTTATCACTTTCAAACATATGTAAAAACAATTTAGGGTAATTCGGCATTATGTGGACAACTAAGTTTGGATTACTTTCAGGAATATAAGTAGGAAAGAAAGGAATTTGTTTTTGTTAATAGGGATCTGGGTAAAAATAAATGCTTGGTCTGCATATTTTGATATATTATGTAATGATTCTTTTCCTTTTCCATTTGGTATGCACACTAATATGTTTTTATTATTATCATTATACTTTAAGTTCTGGAGTACATTTGCAGAATGTGCAGGTTTGTTACATAGGTATACACACGCCATAGTAGACATAGGTATACATATGCCATGGTGGTTTTCTGCACCCATCAATCCGTCATCTACATTAGGTATTTCTCCTAATGCTATCCCTCCCCAACCCTCCACCCCCAGACAGGCCCCAGTGTGTGATGTTTCCCTCCCTGTGTCCATGTGTTCTCATTGTTCAACTCCCACTTATGAGTGAGAACATGCAGTGTTTGGTTTTCTGTTCTTGTGTTAGTTTGCTGAGAATGATGGTTTCCAGCTTCATCCATGTCCCTGCAAAGGACAGGAACTCATCCTTTTTTATGGTTGCATAGTATTCCATGGTGTATACATGCCACATTTTCTTTATCCAGTCTATCATTGATGTGCATTTGGATTGGTCTTAAAGAAAGATGATGAACTATGAAGTCATCAGAACTTTAAATTATTTGATGTCTCTATTTTCCCCATAAATGCTAGTTTTACTTGTGTCACATGCAGCATGTGCAGACCAGGTAAAGGAATGAACTGTTCCTCAAGTTTCTTAGCAGAAAGGGATGAAATCCATTAAAGTATAAAACCCATTGCAGCTCTCAGCAGGGCCAATACAAGAGGCAGCCCAGGTAACAGCAGATAAACTTTTCTTTCTTGTGTTCGTGTTCTGGTAATATAAGTGGCTCCAGGGTAGAAAACATATATTATTTGACTGCTTCCCTCAAGTTTAGCACATAGTAGAGGATGGAGTGATGGAAGGAATATGAATTACTAAATGTAAATATACATTTATTTAAATTACCACTTAGCATGTACAGGGTGGTGATGGTGAGAGTCAGTGGGAACCCATGTATGTTTGGAGCCAAATTAACTTCAGTTCAAATCCTCACTTGGCCACACACAATCGGAATGACTTTAGCCAGGTTAAACTCCCTAATCCTCATCTTCTTCATTTTCAAACTGGAGATTGCAATCCTGCAATATTATGCAGGAATACTATTAAGAGTGGACAGGATGTGTGCAAACCATATAATGCAGATTCCAATATGGTAGGTGCCTAGGAAGTACTAGATCTCATAGCCATGGCCCTGTGCCTAAGCTACTCTGAAACAAAGGAGACCCTACTGCCCCAATGCCCATGGATGCTGGTATCAACACCAATAAGTTATTGCCACATACGAGTGTGTTCTTTCACCTTACTCTCATTCTAGGAACATCTAAGTTAAGTCCTCAACAGCTAAAGACCTACGAGGAGATTTATAAAGTGGTGGTTCTGAAACATTTTTTGGTGGAAGCTTGGCAGTGCCTTGGTAGGTCACAGAGCAGAAGATGGCAGTGCTGCAGGAGGAGAGGCAGAGTGTATCTCCCCTCCTCAGGCAACACACAGCGCCACTTTCATAAGTTTTATATTTTAGTGCTTAGTCTAGTTTGAAAAAGGAGCTGCCACTATTTTAAAAATATTTTGTACATCCTATTTGTGGAAGAAGTTTGATATTTATCTTACTACATATTTCCTAGCAATTTTATTGACAAGGGATTAGTTTTGCTGTGATTTAATGGTTGTTTGATAATGAGATAAGTTCCCAGTTTGAACTCTGCACATGTGCATGAGATACACCCAAGGAGATAAATTTTATTAACTAGATTTTTAAAGGGTATTTTTAGCTTTTTTTACATCCAAATTACCTCAAACCCATGGCTAGTTAGATCTTTTTTGTAGGATGTTGAATAAAAATTTGTATAGACCTTCCACAAAATTAAGAAGAACTTTACATAAGAAAAGACTTCAGTGTGGGAAGCTCTAAGAAGACATACCATCATTTAGAGCAACATGGCTTCTCTTCCTTATAAGAGTGTTCTAGTTACAGGGCAAAGAGGTGATTCCTAATGATTGTTATTTTTGTCCACGAGTGACATCCTCTCATCCTGCAATGTAGTTCTTGCTTCTAGTGTGCAATGCTCATTATTGCCAGAAATGGTCTGGGGGACCATTTGTTTCCTCCACTGTTCAGCTGATTCACAGGAGGGGTCACCTTGTGGACCACTGTCTTGTGTTTGGCAGTTTCACGCCAACGACAGAACAAGACAGCTTGCCATTGCGTGACATCATCAGACACAGCTGTGTTACAGGAATAATTAATAATAGCAATAATACCACCCAGTGTTTGTTTACTGCTGTATATTCGTTCAAAATGTTTTCTTATTTATTAGCTCATTTGCTTATAAAGGAGCTACTTTATTCTCATCTTGTTATGGATGCAGTGACTAACCTACAGCAGGATTAAGTGAGTTCTTTCAGGCTACCTTATCTATTTCCTGGGGTCCATAGATGAAGAAGAGGAATGCGCCAAAGCCAGGCTCCAGGTTGTGACTATTCAGGCTGCGTAAATGTCCAATTCAATCCTGGCTGGGTAATACTGACACAAAATGGCTGTTGATTACAGTAACATGCACATTGTGGAAATGAAAGACAGGCAAGGGCCATAAAGTCACTAATTAGATAGTCAAAATAAACAACTGTCTGTCAATTAATTGTCACAATTACTAGTCCCTTCGAAACAAATTGAATGACTAAAATGACACACAAATTTGCAACTGATGGTGCCAATGTAATTAAACCACCAGGAGAAATTAAATATTAAATGCCATCTAGTGAGAGATTCTTTCAGTATTTGCTAAATCATTACTCATTATTCTCTTCTTAAGAATCTCAGAGGTCAAAGACCTCAACAAGTTATGTGTTCTACAAGAACTGTCATTATCTGATCTTGGGAGGCAAATAAATGAGGAAAGCATACCAATCCCCACATTCACATTCATTATAACTCATGGAATAAAGTTTTTTAGAGCTGTAAGGAAACTCAGAAATCATTTCGTAGTCATAGAATTTTAGAGCTGTCAGAAACTCATTTTGAAGCCAAGACAGGCTGAGTGGCTTGAAGAAAGTTGCACTGTTTTGTATGTAAAATCTGAGGTGGGTCTTTTGATGACCCTTTATTCAGTTGTTTTCAATACAGTGTGCTATCCCCTTGGCTCTATCTATGATAGTGAGAACTGTCATGATAAACATTGCTACAATTTGGAAGGCACATTTCATTTTTCTTTTTCTTTATTAACTTATTGCCTCTGAAATGAGCATAGTTTATTGAGATAAAGTGGCCTTAAAGGAGCATCAAATCTAGAGGGTAGCTTTGGAATCAGAGAGCTGTGGATGAAATCTCTTATTCACCTTATGACCAAAGGGAAATGCTATAACAAGTCTGTGTTCAGCATCCTCAAATATAAAAAGGGAAGCAGCAATACTGATGTGAATACGATTGTTCAGGCATTTACTCAACAAACTTCTGCTGTGAGATTCCCTCGTGATGTGCCAGTGTCCATTCCAGTGATATACAAAAGGACAGACTCTGTTCTCAAAGAGCACATTGTTTAATAGTAGAAACAAATAAATAAAACATAATTCCAATCTTCCCTGCTAACATGAATTCCTCCTGTAGATATTAAGAACAATTTCCTCACCTCAGGTCTAGTCAGGATTCTCCTTTTAAATAGAAATGAGTGCAAGCTGAATGCCTAGAGCACACAATTTCAGGAAATGTTCCTTCTCAGGGTTGCACAAGGGCAGGGTCAGCCCCTGAGAACAAGTGCCTCTTGTAAGCTTTGCACCCTGGATGCCTCACTTGTCTAACTAATCATGGTCCCACATCAAACGTGCCTTAAAAGTCCTTAACTCGGGCCGAATAGGAACAGCTCCAGTCTCCAACTCCCAGCGCCAGCGACACAGAAGACCGGTGATTTCTGCACTTTCAACTGAGGTACTGGGTTCATCTCACTGGGGAGTGCCGGACCATAGGCGCTGGTCAGCTGCTGCAGCCCGACCAGCGAGAGCTGAAGCAGGGCGAGGCATCGCCTCACCTGGGAAGCACAAAGGGGAAGGGAATCCCTTTTCCTAGCCAGGGGAACTGAGACACACAACACCTGGAAAATCGGGTAACTCCCACCCCAATATTGCGCTTTAAGCAAACAGGCACACCAGGAGATCATATCCCACACCTGGCTGGGAGGGTCCCACGCCCACGGAGCCTCCCTCATTGCTAGCACAGCAGTCTGTGATCTACCGGCAAGGCAGCAGCGAGGCTGGGGGAGGGGCGCCCGCCATTGCTGAGGCTTAAGTAGGTAAACAAAGCTGCTGGGAAGCTCCAACTGGGTGGAGCTCACAGCAGCTCAAGGAAACCTGCCTGTCTCTGTAGACTCCACCTCTGGGGACAGGGCACAGCTACACAACAACAACAACAACAACAAAAAAGCAGCAGAAACCTCTGCAGACGCAAACGACTCTGTCTGACAGCTTTGAAGAGAGCAGTGGATCTCCCAACACGGAGGTTGAGATCTGAGAAGGGACAGACTGCCTGCTCAAGTGGGTCCCTGACCCCTGAGTAGCCTAACTGGGAGACGTCCCCCACTAGGGGCAGTCTGACACCCCACACCTCACAGGGTGGAGTACACCCCTGAGAGGAAGCTTCCAAAGCAAGAATCAGACAGGTACACTCGCTGTTCAGAAATATTCTATCTTCTGCAGCCTCTGCTGCTGATACCCAGGCAAACAGGGTCTGGAGTGGACCTCAAGCAATCTCCAACAGACCTACAGCTGAGGGTCCTGACTGTTAGAAGGAAAACTATCAAACAGGAAGGACACCTACACCAAAACCCCATCAGTACATCACCATCATCAAAGACTAGAGGCAGATAAAACCACAAAGATGGGGAAAAAGCAGGGCAGAAAAGCTGGAAATTCAAAAAACAAGAGCGCATCTCCCCCGGCAAAGGAGCGCAGCTCATCGCCAGCAACGGATCAAAGCTGGACGGAGAATGACTTTGACGAGATGAGAGAAGAAGGCTTCAGTCCATCAAATTTCTCAGAGCTAAAGGAGGAACTACGTACCCAGCGCAAAGAAACTAAAAATCTTGAAAAAAAAGTGGAAGAATTGACGGCTAGACTAATTAATGCAGAGAAGGTCATAAACGAAATGAAAGAGATGAAAACCATGACACGAGAAATACGTGACAAATGCACAAGCTTCAGTAACCGACTCGATCAACTGGAAGAAAGAGTATCAGCGATTGAGGATCAAATGAATGAAATGAAGCGAGAAGAGAAACCAAAAGAAAAAAGAAGAAAAAGAAATGAACAAAGCCTGCAAGAAGTATGGGATTATGTAAAAAGACCAAATCTACGTCTGATTGGGGTGCCTGAAAGTGAGGGGGAAAATGGAACCAAGTTGGAAAACACTCTTCAGGATATCATCCAGGAGAACTTCCCCAACCTAGTAGGGCAGGCCAACATTCAAATCCAGGAAATACAGAGAACGCCACAAAGATACTCCTCGAGAAGAGCAACTCCAAGACACATAATTGCCAGATTCACCAAAGTTGAAATGAAGGAAAAAATCTTAAGGGCAGCCAGAGAGAAAGGTCGGGTTACCCACAAAGGGAAGCCCATCAGACTCACAGCAGATCTCTCGGCAGAAACTCTACAAGCCAGAAGAGAGTGGGGGCCAATATTCAACATTCTTAAAGAAAAGAATTTTCAACCCAGAATTTCATATCCAGCCAAACTAAGTTTCATAAGTGAAGGAGAAATAAAATCCTTTACAGATAAGCAAATGCTTAGAGATTTTGTCACCACTAGGCCTGCCTTACAAGAGACCCTGAAGGAAGCACTCAACATGGAAAGGAACAACCGGTACCAGCCATTGCAAAAACATGCCAAAATGTAAAGACCATCGAGGCTAGGAAGAAACTGCATCAACTAACGAGCAAAATAACCAGTTAATATCATAATGGCAGGATCAAGTTCACACATAACAATCTTAACCTTAAATGTAAATGGACTAAATGCTCCAATGAAAAGACACAGACTGGCAAACTGGATAAAGAGTCAAGACCCATCAGTCTGCTGTATTCAGGAGACCCATCTCACACGCAGAGACATACATAGGCTCAAAATAAAGGGATGGAGGAAGATTTACCAAGCAAATGGAGAACAAAAAAAAGCAGGGGTTGCAATCCTAGTCTCTGATAAAACAGACTTTAAACCATCAAAGATCAAAAGAGACAAAGAAGGCCATTACATAATGGTAAAGGGATCAATTCAACAGGAAGAGCTAACTATCCTAAATATATATGCACCCAATACAGGAGCACCCAGATTCATAAAGCAAGTCCTTAGAGACTTACAAAGAGACTTAGATTCCCATACAATAATAATGGGAGACTTCAACACTCCACTGTCAACATTAGACAGATCAACAAGACAGAAAGTTAACAAGGATATCCAGGAATTGAACTCATCTCTGCAGCAAGCAGACCTAATAGACATCTATAGAACTCTCCACCCCAAATCAACAGAATATACATTCTTCTCAGCACCACATCGTACTTACTCCAAAATTGACCACGTAATTGGAAGTAAAGCACTCCTCAGCAAATGTACAAGAACAGAAATTATAACAAACTGTCTCTCAGACCACAGTGCAATCAAACTAGAACTCAGGACTAAGAAACTCAATCAAAACCGCTCAACTACATGGAAACTGAACAACCTGCTCCTGAATGACTACTGGGTACATAACGAAATGAAAGCAGAAATAAAGATGTTCTTTGAAACCAATGAGAACAAAGATACAACATACCAGAATCTCTGGGACACATTTAAAGCAGTGTGTAGAGGGAAATTTATAGCACTAAATGCCCACAAGAGAAAGCAGGAAAGATCAAAAATTGACACTCTAACATCGCAATTAAAAGAACTAGAGAAGCAAGAGCAAACACATTCGAAAGCTAGCAGAAGGCAAGAAATAACTAAGATCAGAGCAGAACTGAAGGAGATAGAGACACAAAAAACCCTCCAAAAAATCAATGAATCCAGGAGTTGGTTTTTTGAAAAGATCAACAAAATTGACAGACCACTAGCAAGACTAATAAAGAAGAAAAGAGAGAAGAATCAAATCGACGCAATTAAAAATGATAAAGGGGATATCACCACCGACCCCACAGAAATACAAACTACCATCAGAGAATACTATAAACACCTCTACGCAAATAAACTGGAAAACCTAGAAGAAATGGATAATTTCCTGGACACTTACACTCTTCCAAGACTAAACCAGGAAGAAGTTGAATCCCTGAATAGACCAATAGTAGGCTCTGAAATTGAGGCAATAATTAATAGCCTACCAACCAAAAAAAGTCCAGGACCAGATGGATTCACAGCTGAATTCTACCAGAGGTATAAGGAGGAGTTGGTACCATTCCTTCTGAAACTATTCCAATCAATAGAAAAAGAGGGAATCCTCCCTAACTCATTTTATGAGGCCAACATCATCCTGATACCAAAGCCTGGCAGAGACACAACAAAAAAAGAGAATTTTAGACCAATATCCCTGATGAACATCGATGCAAAAATCCTCAATAAAATACTGGCAAACCGGATTCAACAACACATCAAAAAGCTTATCCACCATGATCAAGTGGGCTTCATCCCTGGGATGCAAGGCTGGTTCAACATTCGCAAATCAATAAACATAATCCAGCATATAAACAGAACCAAAGACAAGAACCACATGATTATCTCAATAGATGCAGAAAAGGCTTTTGACAAAATTCAACAGCCCTTCATGCTAAAAACGCTCAATAAATTCGGTATTGATGGAACGTACCTCAAAATAATAAGAGCTATTTATGACAAACCCACAGCCAATATCATACTGAATGGGCAAAAACTGGAAAAATTCCCTTTGAAAACTGGCACAAGACAGGGATGCCCTCTCTCACCACTCCTATTCAACATAGTGTTGGAAGTTCTGGGTAGGGCAATTAGGCAAGAGAAAGAAATCAGGGGTATTCAGTTAGGAAAAGAAGAAGTCAAATTGTCCCTGTTTGCAGATGACATGATTGTATATTTAGAAAACCCCATTGTCTCAGCCCAAAATCTCCTTAAGCTGATAAGCAACTTCAGCAAAGTCTCAGGATACAAAATTAATGTGCAAAAATCACAAGCATTCTTATACACCAATAACAGACAAACACAGAGCCAAATCATGAATGAACTTCCATTCACAATTGCTTCAAAGAGAATAAAATACCTAGGAATCCAACTGACAAGGGATGTAAAGGACCTCTTCAAGGAGAACTACAAACCACTGCTCAGTGAAATAAAAGAGGACACAAACAAATGGAAGAACATACCATGCTCATGGATAGGAAGAATCAATATCGTGAAAATGGCCATACTGCCCAAGGTAATTTATAGATTCAATGCCATCCCCATCAAGCTACCAATGAGTTTCTTCACAGAATTGGAAAAAACTGCTTTAAAGTTCATATGGAACCAAAAAAGAGCCCGCATCTCCAAGACAATCCTAAGTCAAAAGAACAAAGCTGGAGGCATCACGCTACCTGACTTCAAACTATACTACAAGGCTACAGTAACCAAAACAGCATGGTACTGGTACCAAAACAGAGATATAGACCAATGGAACAGAACAGAGTCCTCAGAAATAATACCACACATCTACAGCCATCTGATCTTTGACAAACCTGAGAGAAACAAGAAATGGGGAAAGGATTCCCTATTTAATAAATGGTGCTGGGAAAATTGGCTAGCCATAAGTAGAAAGCTGAAACTGGATCCTTTCCTTACTCCTTATACGAAAATTAATTCAAGATGGATTAGAGACTTAAATGTTAGACCTAATACCATAAAAATCCTAGAGGAAAATCTAGGTAGTACCATTCAGGACATAGGCATGGGCAAAGACTTCATGTCTAAAACACCAAAAGCAACGGCAGCAAAAGCCAAAATTGACAAATGGGATCTCATTAAACTAAAGAGCTTCTGCACAGCAAAAGAAACTACCATCAGAGTGAACAGGCAACCTACAGAATGGGAGAAAATTTTTGCAATCTACTCATCTGACAAAGGGCTAATATCCAGAACCTACAAAGAACTCAAACAAATTTACAAGAAAAAAACAAACAACCCCATCAAAAAGTGGGCA
>NW_020257793.1:0-11443 GCF_003255815.1 Theropithecus gelada
TTTTTTTCTTGTAAATTTGTTTGAGTTCTTTGTAGGTTTTGGATATTAGCCCTTTGTCAGATGAGTAGATTGCAAAAATGTTCTCCCATTCTGTAGGTCGCCTGTTCACTCTGCTGGTAGTTTCTTTTGCTGTGCAGAAGCTCCTTAGTTTAATTAGGTCCCATTTGTCAATTTTGGCTTTTGTTGCCATTGCTTTTGGTGTTTTAGACATGAAGTCCTTGCCCATGCCTATGTCCTGAATGGTATTACCTAGGTTTTATTCTAGGATTTTTATGATATTAGGTCTAACACTCATGAATGTATTTACCCTTTCCTAGAATGTTGCCTTAGAAAAGTGGAGTGAGGCCTATTTTGTTTTTATAGTCCTGCAACTTAAAAAGGTATTAGATTCTCTGTCTCTAAACTGTCTCCTGAATTAGAGGTTGTAAATATGTGAGTAAAAGGAGAAATCCCTTCACACACGAGCAGCATAAGTTATTTAAAAGAAATAGATAGACTGGAACAGTAAAGCAGTGAGACTCAAGTCCACCTTTGGTAGTACCACCAGCACTGCCAACATGCGTTATTTGTGTAGTATTTTTTCTTTGGTGTTTCAACTTAATGTAAATTGTAGGTTAGAGTTCTTGAATCTCTTTATAAATAGCAACAATTGTAACTATATATTTCGTCTGCAGTTATCAAGGACTCTTAAATTTATTTCCGTAATTAATGTGAAATTCAATACGACCAGTCAAGAGCAGAGAAATATTTAAAGAGAAACTCTTTTAGAATTATATTTAATGAATACTGAAATAATGAATATGCCTGAATACATCCTAATTTTAAGGAGAATGTAATGTTACTTCACAATGATTTACCACCGTATATTATTCCAAAATTAGAGTAAAAACACTAACCAGAAACAAAAGTGTAAATGAAATGACACCTGATTTTATAAAATTTTTACAGTGTGCAAAAACATTGTCTACAGACTTTGTGGTTTCATTCCATAGTGCTTTTATATAGCAGAAAAGCAATGTTTGATAATACTTATTCAGAGAAACAATAGCTGCTGATAACCATCCCCTCCCTGGGACTATTAATTGATTGTGTGAGTGAAATTTACTGAAATCATCATATCCTCAAGATACTTAGTTAATGTAATATAAATAAGGAAGCTACACAAAATGTGTCTCAACACTAGAAACTTAGGCTAGCACAAAGCATGGACATTTATCAGTAAGCCACACTGAGATTGGATTCCCTTGTTGAACTTACCCATCTCGATCAGTGCAAATATATAACATTTGTGTTAGCAACATTCTCATTTGCTTTTCTAGCATCAGAAGATGAGTGCAAAATTGGGTAACAGGAACTTGCATCTTGCATGTGGCAATTTCAAAGTTCCTCTTGACTTCTTCCTTGTTTCATAATGTCTTGGCCGGTATCTTCTGATTCCGTCTGCACATAATTAATAACTCCTTTCAAGATTTTTATTCTTTTGCTAGCTCAACTCTACTGATCTTCTGAACTGACTTCTTATTTCCAGCAGGACTGATTGCAGTAAAGAAAAGATCTAAAATCCCATGCTACTAACTGACATACTTTGGAAAATTCTTAAGAGGCCCTCATTTCTAGCTTTGCTATAAATTACCAATACTTTCTTTTGGCAAAAAGAAATCTGTTTTAATTTTCTGATTTTTTTTTTCTTTTCAATTATTCTTCAAATAAGTACAAAAGGCAGCTACAGAAATTATTTAAAAGTAAAAACTCTGAATGAAAGTTTATATGGAAATGTACAGTACTTAAAGAAAAAAACAACTTTGAAACAGCAAAAGAACCCATGTACTGAAATTGGATGGATGCTTAAGCTGAAGCCACTCAAGTCTTATATAAGTTTACATCACCTTTCGTTTGCCTGCTTCTATGACCATTGGGAATGTCTGCTTTATTGTGATGAGAGCACCTCATATCCTTGAAATCCTCCTCTAACCCACATAAGGTAATCCTCTTGTAAGCAGTCTTGGCTTTTGTGCCAATATTTCCTTGAAGTTCTACTTCCCCTTTGCAAATGGATACCACCAAGATTGTTCTTTCTTTCTCCTAAATGTCAACTCATTTTTAGTGTAGAAACTGTCTGCATCTCAAGAGAACCACTATGGCTGTGGTCAAGTACACATCCACACCCTGCTGAGCAGCCAGCGTTCAATGATTGGTATGGTGGTGGAGTGAAATAGTGTTGTATAGATGTGGGCAGCAATTGTCTTAAGGCGGGACAGCTCACAGCTCACATCTTACTCATCGTAAATATCCATATTCCAGAATAACCACCTAAGTCCTCTTTCATGGTATCTCTTAAAAAGCACAACGTATCAACCAGAAATTGATATTTTAATGACGTTTGAGTAAAATAATGAGAAGATTCATATTATACTGTAAACAGCATATTTTTTCCTTAATAAAAGATGACATTTCTATTACATTGTATCTCTTCTCCACCCTCCCTAGTTCTTTCTTTGTACACACCTCCTCTTAACTCCATATTTTTATTTCTCACATTGCCTCCAGTCTCCTTCTCTTAAGATACTAGGACTGATTCTTGCTCCTCTCTATGCCCTGTGGTGACGTCACATACTTCCATCAGCAAGAGACATATGAAGCCAACAATAAAACCTAACAAACCAAACATAAAACATGACAAAACCAAGCCTTCCTTCAGGGGAAAATCCTACTTGTAGTAATATTTTAAACCAACTGTGTAGTTTATTTATTTGCATTTTCTGTAGCCTAAACTGAAAACTCAAGCTTTCCATGGTATCTTATATCATGAATGGCCTCCACAAAGTTATTTTCCTCCACATTCACTCTACCACCAACATGAAGACGTTTTATAAGATACAGGCAGAAAATCATTGCCCTAATGTTTAACTAATTAGAGGGTAAGCTGAAGTCTGAGGCTACAGGGATGAGCTGCTTGGAATCTTTTTTGTTTTTTAATAGTATGGTTAGAACTGTGTCTCATGCTAAGTAAATAGACAGTGCTTCTAGATCCCAGATATCTTAATCTGAGACTAGTTAATTTTATCAACCAGTTTGATAAATACCTCCTTAAATTAAAATAGTCTTCCCATATGATCCAGTAATCTCACTATTAGCCATTTATCCAAAGGAAAATAAATCAGTATCTCAAAGATAAATCTGTACCCCAATGTTTATTGCAGCACTATTCATGATTGTCATGATATGGAATCAACCTAAATGTCTGTCAGTGGATGAATGAATAAAGAAAATATGGCACATATACACAATGAAATACCACTCAGACATAAAAAATGAAGTTCTGTCATTTGCAGCAGCATGGATGGAACTGTAGGAAATTATATTAAGTGAAATAAGAACTGAAAGTTAAACACTGCATGATCTTACTCATATGCAGAAGCTAAAAGAAGTTGATCTCATAGAAGTAAAATGCAAAACAGGTTACACCAGGCTGGAAAGGTTACAGGGAAGGGAAGGATGTAGAGATATTTGTTAAGGAACACAAAATTACAGCCAGATAGAGTGATCAAGTTCTAATATTTTATAGCACTGTAGAATGACAATGGTTAACAATAATATATATTTTTAAATAGCTAGACGATACTAAATGTTTTCAACACAAATAAATGATAAATGTTGGAGCTGATGGATATGCTAATTACCCTGATCTGATTACTATACATTGTGTGTATCTAAACATCACTATGTACTCCATAAACATGTATAAATCTTATGTGTCAATAAAAAAAACCTAAAAAACTATCAGTTGATCAAACAATTTCTTTGTGTAGAGTTCCTATTAACTGAAATAGCAATAAAAACATCAGTCTTTAATCTCATTAGGACAAAGATATAATAACAATAGTAAATAAAATTATGTCCAGGATTATTCTTCAACTTAAGATTTTGTCACAGGTATTTGTTACCACATTTTTGAGGCATTACTCTCCTTTGGGTTTCCAATAGTAAATAATCTATTTTTTGGTAGACAGTAACAGCATCTGTGTATTTCCCTCATAATTCTCTTATAATTTGTCCTGCATAAGTGCAATCAAGTTTAATAATACACTGATATAATACAGTCTAATTGCCTTAAAGGACAAATTACAAAGGCGACGCTTGTGTCAAATTACAAAGATGATGCTTATGTTCAAGTAAACCTCAAAAAAAGCCCTTTTTTTTTCTTCTTTATTAAATAGATTATCTTCAAGGCAGGAGGACATTTAATAAAAAATAAAACTAATATGAAAAAAAGGAGTAAATGTCAGGTACTGAAAGTAGTAAGCCCCTAATAATGACTTACCTAAGATTTCAAGAGACGTGGTTTCTAATATTTATCCACTCATTAAACATTGTGCTAAGTTTTGACATTTAGGTTTTGCCTACTACTAGAATTTAAATGAAAATAATGGTCCCTAAGGCTTAGTAGGTAATACTATCTGGAATAACTAACCACTGGTGAATTTAAATATGCAGAGTTTGCTAAAACATAAATTTTATTTATTATTAATTTATATGTGTATATAACAATATGCCTGTGTTTGCATGTGTATGTGATTGTATGCATGTGTGCTTGTGTGTGAGTGTCTATTCTTTTTAAAATGTATATTTTAAATTTGTGACACTTATTTATCTGTTTTAGTTTCAAGGTATAGTAGATACATATAATCTCATTCACTCTATACTTGAATCTATCCGTGTATAGTAATTGCTGTTTGTTTTACTGCCCTTAATGACTATTACAGTAAATTATTTAGAAGACTATGAAGTATACCAGTTCATCTAGACTTGACTTTCATGAAGTGTTAAGCAGCAGATGTTAAGTAACAGATTGTCAGAGATAAGAATTGGGCCTTACACAGTTATGAAGCTGACTTCATAAGAAATCAGTTCATTCTTATTGTATGATGCTCCTAGATTTTTTTTCCTTAGGTTATTTTGCCAGAAATGCATGATATTTTCTTGGTATTTTTGAAAGTGAGAAAAATAAAAACAGCTAGAAAAAAATCAATAAGAACTCTTTTAAACTGGTGTTTCTAATCAGGGGTAAAAAGGGCAGGTTATTGACTTATTGGTAATGGTTTGACATATTTATGGAAGAATCCAAAAGTGCTAGAAGCGACATGTCTCCATGTGACAAGATGACAATCATCTCTGTTATGTCCAAAGTACTCATAATTAAAAGATTACATGAGATCTCTCCTTCTCCATGTGATAACAAAAGTGATTTCAGGTTGGGAATGCATCTGCAGGTGTGGGTGATTAATGATAGAATCTAATGATGTACGATCAGCCAAATCTCAATGACATCAATGCTAGCTGTACCTGATTTGTGAAGGTAGAGAATTTAAATCTTTTATTTATAATTTTTAGACAATCCCACATGAACCGATAAGCATAGTTCTAATTTATTAAAAATGACATATTAGGAGAATTAAGCATTTGTATTCATTTGTGTTTTATGAGTCATTTAGATGTAGTTTCTCCCTCTAAGAATAAAAAGGCTTCAACTTTTAAGTTCAGGGGTACATGTGCAGCATATGCAGATTTGTTACATAAGTAAATGTGTGCCATGGTGGTTTGCTGCAGAGATGCATACCATCACCTAGGTATTAAGCCCAGCATCCATTAGCTATTCTTCTTGATGTTCTCGCTGCCCCCCTCTCCCCCGACCGCTTGGACAGGCCACAGTGTGTGTTGTTCTCCATGTGTCCACGTGTTCTCATAATTCAGCTCCAACTTTAAATACTTGCTTTTCTGTTCCTATGATAGTTTGCTGAGGATAATGGCTTCCAGCTCCATCCATGTCCCTACAAAGGTCATGATCTCATTCCCTTTTATGCTGCATAGTATTCTATGGTGTTTACGTACCACATTTTCTTTATCCAGTCTATCATTGATAGGCATTTATGTTGATTTAATGTCTTTGCTATTGTGAATATGGCTGCAATTGACATATGCATGCATGTGTCTTTATAGTAGAATGATTTACATTCCTTTGGGTATATACCCAATAACAGGATTTCTGAGTCAAATGGTATTTCTGCCTCTAGGTCTCTGAGGAATCGCCACCCTGTCTTCCACAATGGTTGAACTAATTTACACTCCCACCAACAGTGTAAAAGCATTTCCTTTCCTCCACAACCTCACCAGCATCTGTTGTGTTTTGACCTTTTAGTAATAGCCATCCTGACTGGAATGAGATGTTATCTCATTGTAGTTTTGATTTGCATTTCTCTAATGATCAGTGGTGTTGAGCTTTTTTGCATACGTTTGTTGGACACATGTATGTCTTCTTTTGAGAGGAGCTTCAGCACAACAAAAAGATAACACAAAATTTTAAGATGATTTTTCCAAGCTATAATTGTATTATACATTCTGAATGGAGTTATAATACAAAGAATGACTTAAATTATTTATTTTACAAAGACTTTACTTTTACATATTGCAAAATATGTTTGAACACAAACATTACAAGCAGTAAAATATGCCTGAGAATACACATTTAATAGCTATTCCTAAATTAACTTGCTTAAGCTATGGAATGTAGCCGAAGAGCCAATAAAATACAAGTAACTATTTAAATTTATGTAATATTATATAGCTATAAAAATGTATGTCTCATTTATTTGAGGTTTGTAAATTTCCATTTCTTTTATATAGTCCTCAATAGCTTATAAAACAGACAAGAGGAAAAAATATTATCTGAGTAGACTCATGGGCGGCTTTTCTGGTAGATGTTTTCCATGTAACAGCTGACATTCATAGCATGTTTTGCATTGCACTTAATTCCAGGATACTTATAAGTATTTACTTATAAAGAATTAAAATCCTCTCTCTTTTGCAATGTGGTGCAATAAGGTAGATTTTTAAGCCTGACTTTGCCTGAATTTACATATACAGATACTTTTCACTTATTAATTTATATTCAGATAGTGCTACTGATCATTCTTAATGTGTAAGCAAATAAAAGATGCCTTTTGAAAATTCTAAGATGGAAGTGTGACTATAAATCAAGCCTCAACCTGTCCTCTGTCTGCTGAGTTTAAATATTAGTATAAGGAATATTTATAATTATGCCTAATTTATACTTATTAAAATAAATGTCTGTTTGCTTGGTTTTTGTTTGCATCGGCAATTTTGTTAAATTCTAATCCCTTTGGAGTTTGAAGAATTACTACTAGCATGCAAATTTTTTCATAATGTCTGAACCAATTCAAGCCTAAAGATAAAATTTACTTATAAATAAAGCTGTATATTTTCATCACTCAATTCTGACTGGCTTGAACCATTAGGTTTTAGAGTGATTTGTCTTATGGTAATAACCTTGAAATGATGGTTTGGGAAAATAACATATTATCAAATGTCTAACTAAAATATATTCAGTTATATCCTAATACAGAAAATAAGAAGACATAAGTATGTTTTTCTTTAAATTGATCACTTTGACAACATGATTTCTGTAAAATCTCCAACAGATTTGACAAGGCTAAGCCTATCTAAAATAGTTTGTTTTCCTCCTTTCTCTTCGCCAGCATCTCTCAAAGCACAAACAGATAGTTAGACATTTAACTTCAAATAGAGTTAACAAATATTGGGGATATTAAAGCAGTATTTTGGCAGAAATAGACCATGAAGGTTAAATTATCCTCAGGCAGATGAATTTGAAGCACCTATCTGGTTCATGATGAATGTGTCAATAGTGTAGTAGGCTACCAAGACAGATGAGAAAAGGGTAAGCATGACGTTTCAGAATATCAAGAGCAGATGTAATTTGAAAAAGTTCCCAAGTAGATAAAAATATGGGCACATTGATATCATCTAATACTTTTGCAAAAGCCAAATGCCTGCCCTAAAAGCAAAATCTAAAAATTATCTTTTAAATCTTGCAGGAGGACCCATATTCAAAGTAAATGTTGAACAATCAAAATTCAGGAAGGGAAAAATAAGGGCAGCTCTGGGGGTCTAGCAAAGAGGAACTCATGAGCATATGTTTGGGTGATTTCTGTTGAGATTAAGTAACTTCATTTAATGTCCGTCCTTGTAAGTTTCTACAGCATAATCCAATGGTTAATTGTTTCCTAAGTCAAGCACAAGGCCCGGGGAGGGTGAGAAAATAACTTGATTGACAGAAGTATCAAGATTTGCATACTAGGGGAGACTAAAAATTGGAGTACTCTTAGTAAAAGAATGGGAAATGTATGCTAGGCAGGTAGAAATCCTAAATGTCCACCTCACAGCCTGCATTTCAGGTATCCTTGAACTAAAATGAACACTTTAGCATAGTTGAATGTAGTTTCTGTGAAGGATGGCTCTGTTAGTGTCAGCCTTCAGATTTTACTCTGGAATTTAACATCATTCATGAGAAGGTAACTGGGAGGAAAACTTCAATGTTTAGGAATGATTAGTAATGATATTAAATTTGTGTTATTCTAACAGAAAATGAGCTCTGCATCTAATCTGATCATTCGAAAACTTACTTGGAAAATCAAAATGAATAATAGAGTGAAAGATGAGTGCAATATGTCATGGTATCAGGGTCATAATTTGAAACTATTGACAGAATCAATTAACTCATTAAAAGGGGATTCTCTGATGTAGATGCAGACACATATGCTCAGTCAAGTTTTCTATGCCTTAGAGCAGCTCTTTCTGATAGAACTTTCTTCAGTGATGGAAATGTTTCTGTATCTGTGTTGATGTTGTTGCTGGTAGCTCATGTTGCTATTAAGCGGTTAAAATGTGTTCAGGATGACTGAAGAAGTAAATTTTTATTTTTTTTCAATTTGAACTAATTTAATGTAAATAGATACATACATGTTTAGACTACAATACTGGACAACAGAGTATCAGTTTTTACTTTCAGTTAAGGAGGGAACCAAAAATTAAGAACTACAGACAAATAGGTATTTGCTAAAGAATTGGAGAAATTTATTGCCAGAAGTAAAGAAGGATCGTGTCTATCAGTGCTCTGAGTTGCAAAGAATAGATTTCACCCTAACTGGCTCATGCAAGAAGAAATATTGTTGAGGGATACAGACACCAGAGTTTGCCTACTGACCCTCGGGCACTGGATTCTACAAACTTTGTCACAACTACTTCCCAAAGATGGATGCTCTGATGCCACCTTTAGCACAATGGATTCTGTACATACTCTGAGTTCTCATGCCATTTAGTGTTGATTTTCCTGTAAATATATCATATTTGGGGATCCCAGGTTGCATGCTAGCATCCTACCCATAAGAAAATATGGTCTACTTTGGTGATGCACAAACAAATTCAGTGAGTTTGCAAAGGATACTGGTTTCCCCAATGTCACTAATTTTTGGAAAAAAAAAAAAAGGTTCTCAGCATGTTCCTGAGAAACATCCCTGCAAGTGTTTTAAGCATTCTTTCACTTAACAAATTTAATTATATATGCTTGATAAAATGGAAAAAGTGTGGGAGATTTTTTTTTTTTTTTAAAGACATCGCATACTCTGCTGTCAAGAATGCCTGCCATTCTATTCGATAAGCTTACACCCTGGAGTGAGCAGTGACACTGGATCACTGTTATCTATGGCTGTGTCTTTGTAGCTCTCAACATGAAATATCTTGCGACTCTGATTATTATTAGTGTTTAACAACAGATTTTTAAAATTCATGTTGACTCCTATACAGAAGTCAATAACTCACTGAAATCTGATATGTTATGTACAAAAATTCCATTTGTTTTAAATCATTTGAATGATTGAGAGAAATGTTGGGTGCATCATTTCTGCAGGCTCAGATAATCAAAACAAACTGAGGAATTAAAATGAATCAGCATTTCCAAACCAAGTCCAAAAGTTTTATACTTCTTTCCCAGACGGAGTCCTGTCCTTGGCCCAGAACACTACCTAGGGTTCAAATTAAAACAACTTCAAAGTTCTGGAGCTTTAAGAATAAACCCTAATCCTAATTCTTAACTTTCTCTGCATTGAGGCTGCAGGAGGTGACCTCTTCCTTATAAACTACCAGGAGACTCTCACACATAGTCTTTAGTCCCTAATGGATAAATAATCATCCTTAGCCTATCGTCGTGTTTCTCAAAGCACTGGTTGCCCCCAGAAAGAACAATGCATTGCATTGTTCTTATAATTACTCTTATCACATAATTTCTAAACACTTGATACATCCCACCTTCTAGGGCATTTCATTCCACTAGGATCATATCCCAGTTCGCTACCACCAGGAAAAATCTTACAGTCATAGGCTACTTTATTTCATGGGTTTTCTGTAACCTACCACACAAGAATGATGATGTCATTGCCTGCTGGTCAGCATGTATCCCAGCTCCAGCATTCCATCTTTGTGTCAGCTTTCTCAGGCCAGTCATTGTTATTGGGGTTTCCTGTAAAGCGGACACTGAAGTGGAGAATATCTTGGAGGATGTACATTAGGAAGTAGTTCCAATGTCAATATTTGTTGGTCTAAGTTGATTTGACTCTTCCTCCTTGGTTTTGTTACATTATATTTTATCTTCATGTCGTCCTTGATCTGTGTTTGTGTGTGTGTGTGTGTGTGTGTGTGTGTTTGTGTTTGTGGCTGTGTGTGAGAGAGAGAGGAGGGAGGGAGAGGGAGATACTAATTATGAAACTGTCATAGAGAAAATCTGAGGCTTGGGAAGATAATACCTGCCTTCAGAGAAAATTTCCTCCTGCTTTGAAAATAAGGACACTAGTAATTCAAGATTACATCAACCTAATTTCTGGAATTGATAGAATTAAAAGCTGAGCTGCAAACCTTGTGCAGGGCTTTATACCTCCATTTAGCACTATGTTTTGGGTGGGAGCTTTCTGGTTCCAAGCTGAAAACAAAGAGTTTATCAGTTTCAGTTTGTCAGATTGGGATGCATTTTTTTTCTCTTAGATCCACAAGAAGAGTCAATATCCCACCTCACACTCTTAGCCTCTCAATGTCCCCATTTAGAATGTGAAAATAGCCTCAGGAGTGAAGCATCTCCAAGTTCTCAGCTCACTTTCCTATATTCCCACCCTACCTCCAGGTCCACAGATCGTGGCCTGGTAATTTTTCAATGCTTTGTTAATTTTATGATGCTTTCCTGATAAAATGTTTTGTCCAACTTTCTGAATAATTTATGCAAATGATTTAATTGACCATTATCCAAAATAGAAGTCCAATTTGGTACCTTTTAAAATACAGTTACTGTGAATAGTGCCATACTGTTTTCCATAATGGTTGAACTAGTTTACAATCCCACCAACAGTGTAAAAGTGTTCCTATTTCTCCACATCCTCTCCAGCACCTGTTGTTTCCTGACTTTTTAATGATTGCCATTCTAACTGGTGTGAGATGGTATCTCATTGTGGTTTTGATTTGCATTTCTCTGATGGCCAGTGATGATGAGCATTTTTTCATGTGTCTGTTGGCTGTATGAATGTCT